>NW_008342276.1:1139094-1144087 GCF_000622305.1 Nannospalax galili | reverse complement strand
GGGAAGCAGGTAGGATTAGGGTGTGGAATTGTTTGCTTTTTCCCTCTTAAGATGAGAGAAAAACAGCTTCTAAAATCTCTGGTTATCAGGTAGAATCTGCTTATCTTATCTTTGGAGATCAGAGGAAAGGCAGGCTGCTTCTCAGCAGAGTTTGTTTCCCTTGACTCCAAAGGTCAAGGTGAGGTCCCTGTTGGGGAGGGGGGAAACTGCTGCTGTTTGGAACCCTAACAATAATGACCATGTAGAGGTAAACTTGCTGACATAGTCAAGGATGATGTGCTCAGTCTCTCTGCAACTTCTTTTCAGAGTATTCCTGAAATCATAGTAAGCGTAATTTAAAATTCATCTGTCAAACTTCAGCTATGTGGTTCCCCTTGAGACTTTTCATCTTTAAAGCAATTTCTCCCTTCTCACCACCTGCTCATCGAAATTACATACATACATACATATGTACATACATATATACATACACACACAATTATATTCCTAGTGCTTACTAAGCATTTGTGGAATGGACACATGAATGAATGAGTTTGATGATGAACCTTGAGGTTGGGCTTGGGGAGATGGCTCAGGCAGTAAAGTTCTTGCCATTCGAGCATGAGAGACTAGTTTGATCCTAAGGACCCACATTAAAAAGTGGGGCACTGGGGCAGGAGAGATGGCTCAGAGGTTAAGAACACTGACAGCTCTCGCAGAAGACTTGGGTTTGAATCCCAGTATCCACATGGCAGCTAACAATCATTCATAACTCCAGTTCCAGGGGATCCGACAGCCTCTTCTGTCCTCCACGGACATTGAATGACACAGGTGCACTTACCTACATGCAGGCATAACACTCATACACATAAAATAAAAATAATAAATAAAATATTTTTAAAAAGTTGGGCATGATAGCATCACTCAGCACTGGGGGGACAGAGGCCAGATGATCCGTGGGCCTCATTGGCCAGGCAATTGAGCCTAATTAATGAGTTTCAAGTTAGTAAGAGACCTTGCATATAAAAAAATCAAGGCAGATGGTGCCTGAGGAATAACACCCATGGTGGATGATCTCTGGCCTCTACACACAGGTGCATGTATATGAATGCACAACTGCACACACATGTATATCTGAATATATACAAGCATGAACACACACACACAAACACACACACATAGAAAGGATCTGGGGATTAAGTTAACTTCTGTGTTAGCTTCAAAGTTCCTGATCCTTTCACTCCTGGAACTTAACTTCAAAGTTCCTGATCTTCTTATTTCTGGCAGTCAGTGTACCCTATAAGTTCTCATTATTCTGTGAATTATGTGACAAACAAGTAAAAAGCAAGTGCAATGAATCACACACAATATAGTATATCAGAGACTATCATAAAGTTCATAGGAGAGTGTTTGAATGTTGTTCTCTAAAAATGGAATAGTCCAGAAGCTTCTTGTAAAAATATATCATGTAATAGATAATAGTAGAGGCTTATGTTGAGAGAACTTAGATAGTTTGGGAAAATATGCTTGTAAAGTTGTATTTTCCATCTCTTACTATTTAAAAATAAACGGATGCATACTGACTTACTGTTATACCCATAGACTAGTGCACCTCTTAACTCTTACCAGGGAGGGTTCTTCCTGAAGCAGAGGGTGATTAACACAAAGACCCACAAATGGTCAACATAGAATAAAAGACTATGGAGTCATCAACCTTAAATGATACATCTATATCGCACCTTCTCCTTACAAGGCTCAAGGATCTTTGTAGAAGAGGAGGGCAGAAAGATTGTAAGAGCCAGAGGTGGTAGAGGAATACAAGTAAATGGTTGTCTGTACATCACAGGGCAGCTACACATATGAACTCACAATGCCTAAAGAGCCGTACAAACTCAAGCTAGGACCTGGGGCCCAACATGGATGAGGGAGGTAGACAGGAAGCCCCAAGCCATAGCTGAGAATCTATTGACAATTGACGGATGCTGGGAGAGGGAGAGTAAGTTTTCCTTACTGGTGTGATGCCTGGTAGGTTGATCAGATTCCAGGGGATGTATTCACATCCAGGAGTACTTGGGAAGCACAGAGTGGATTCAATAGGCCTTTAAAAACATTTTTTTAAAAAAATAAAGGGTAGATAATAATGAAGGACATGAAGCTGAAGGTGGGATAGTGGGGAGGGGGTGAGAGAGGGAAGGGGTCTGAATGTGATCAAAATACATTGTATGAAATTCTAGGATCAATAAAAACAGTTTTAAAAAATTATCCCCAATGAGTGTGATCTACAGGCATAATGCAGTGAATCATAATCTTTATTTTCTCACTGATTTTCTTTAATTTCTGAAATTAAAAAGTATTGACTTATGAAAGTACTATAGCTCTATAGTGAAATCCATGTCCCATCCCACAATGAGTAACATGAATTAGGAATCGTTTGTGTTGTGATGCTGTGAACAGGAAAGTACAAGTTACTGTGGAGTGTCTCATATGGTGTGTTGGGGAACTGGGGCTGGAGAGAACCTTCTGGAGGACTTGACAGCTGAGACAAGATTTGAAGAACTTTAGAGGCATTGCCTTGGTAAAGAAAGAGGCCTACTTGTTAGTATGATTCATTTATCATCATGGCATGGAATTACGGAGACTGAATTTGTATTCCTTGCCCTCTTTTAAAAAAATCTTTTATTTGAAGGTTTTTGTGACAGGGTTTCCTATAGCTGCTCCTGGCCTTGAACTCTGTAGCTAAGGAAAATTTTATCTCCTGACCCTTTTGAACCTACATCCCAAGTGCGGGAACTACAGGTAGATTTGTGTTTACACTTTGGTGCTTTGCTTGACATAATCCATAGGCATAAATAACTGGTTGACAACCCAGCATGTCCTCTTCTGCACAAGGATAGGAACAGTGAATTTCACTGTTCCCATTCCTAGTGCCACCTGCTTTTACTTTTGGATAAACACATGACTGGGCCAACAGAACCAACATCTTCCTGATCATAGTGAGTGTTTAATAAAGACGCACGACTCAATGCAGTCCTGCAGGACTGTCTCAGAACATTTCCTGAAAACACGATGAAGAACATACTTTTTCTCAGAGGTGTCAAGATGCTGGTTAGAAGCTTGGTGTGGGTGATCATCTTTGTGCCTTTTGATGAATGCTTAACTGAGAATGATGAGAGAGAGAGAGAGAGAGAGAGAGAGAGAGAGAGAGAGAGAGAGAGAGAATGAGAACATACACTGATTGCATCATTGTATCAACCTGAATCATGCTGTGCTTACTGAAGCAAGCTTAGCATTGGGGATTTTTACATGTGTACAGTATTTATTTTGGTTGAGTTATTTTGAGTTGTGTTCCTGTCCCATGTTATTAAAATATCCTAGTCAATGCATTTTATTATTTTGGATCCAATCTCAATCCAGGTAATGTTCAGGAGTGTAAGAGTAATTGGCATGACTTTATGCTGGTCAATGAGTAAATACAGATATCAGAGTAATTAGAGATACCTGAAGCCTTGTTTATGATCAACTGTATTGGAAAGGACTTACTTCCAAGCACGGCCAAGAGAATTTGAATCTCAGTTCTGTCATCTGTTATAATGTTACCCCAAACAAGTTATTTAGTATTTAAAGGTGTAGTTTGGGGGAAATGGCACTATGCGTCACATTTATAATCTGAGTTGCCCATGCACATGATAAGATGAGTTCATATTAATGACACTACCCTTTTGCAAGCATTAACTCATCAAGAAGTTTTGGCCCAGAAACTTTCCTGTAAGTACGACTGGAGTCTCCCAGGGTATAATACTTCAGCTTATAGAGAAGTCCCTTGGGGATACTGAAGGCCTCCGAATGCATCAAAGAGAAGGGATTTTAGTGGTGGGATAAAAAGGATTATCTTAAAATATATATTATCTACTATCTTTTGTGTTACTCTTTCTTAAATGACAACTCAAATATGATAGCCCAGGCTAAAATGTTTTGTACAACAATGTAATCTCTCTTGTACAGTTAGCAGCAACAACAATTAGCTGGCTTTATTGATTACTTACATGATAAGCACTGTAAATTAGTCCTTTACATCAATTAATACATAAACACCTCATGACAATTTTCATGGTATTATAAATTATTAATAAAGTTTCACAGGTAAGGGCTCAGAAAAGAAATTTGACCAAGGTCAGAGAGCTAATAAATCATGAAAAGGAATGTGAATCTAGGCACTTGACCACTGAAGCTGTGTTCTGAATTCTTTTTGATAGATCTTCCTAGGACTGTTGTTTGATTTCATCAGGTCTCATTTGACTGCGTTTGAAAACAGGGTTTTGAGGACATTATCATTCACTACTGTCTTCCAATGGCTAATGATTCGTTTGGGGGAGTTCAGAGAGAATCCTTAGGAATACACACAGACACTCAGACACATACACACACCCCACCACCACTATCATCACCACTATATTTCTGAGAGGGACGGGTATGATGATAAGTTTTATGTTTCTATTACACATAGCTAGGGATATCTACATCCCATTTGAGCGTCCAGTTGGGCCACTTCTTAAGTGATTTATGGATTTAAAGTGTAAAAGAACCATGTATGAGTAGCTACAATATTTCCAGGTAAGTCTTCTGTCAAAGGTGTGGACAAAAAGAAGAAATACCTTCTTGTTCATTTGGTTCATATAAAAGTCATCTATTCAGTTGTAATATCAATTATTCCTGGTCATGACTGTTGCTTTCCTAAGTGTGTGTGTGCTGGATAGCTTCAGTTGTCAACTTGACATATCTGGGAAGAGAGAACGCCAATTGAGGCATTACTTCCATCAGATTGGCTTGTGGACATGTGTGCTGGATAGCTTTAGTGTCAACTTGACATACCTGGGTTGAGGGAGCCTCAGTCGGGGAATCGTCTCTATTGGACTGGCCTGTGGCCATGTCTGAAGGGCATCTTCTTGATGAGTGATGTGGGAGGGCCCAGCCCACTGTGGGTGGTGCCACCCCTGGGCAGGTGGGCCTGTGTTGC
>NW_008342276.1:1107359-1137523 GCF_000622305.1 Nannospalax galili | reverse complement strand
TGATGAACTGCGTGTGACCTGGGAGATGTAAGACAAATAAATCCTTTCCTTCCCAAGTTGGTACTGTTCAGAGTGTTTTGTCACAGCAATGAAGAACAAACTAAGACAACATGTCTGAGACATATTCTCGATTGTTAAGTTATGTGGTGGGTGGCAGCACACCTGGGCAGGTGGTCCTGAGTTATATAAGAAAGCTTGGCTAAGCACAGGCCAGAGGAGCAAGCCAGAAAACATCATTCCTCCATGGTCTGTGTTTCAGTTTCTACCTCCAGGTTCCAGCTGTGAGTTCCTGTCTGACCTCCCTCAAAGATAGGCTGTGCCTTAGAAGTATAAGATGAAATAAACCCTTTCCTCCTCAAGTTGGTTTTGGTCTATGTTTTATCAAATGGAAAGAAAACAGAACAGTGAACATGATTCAAAATTTTCTGATTAATGCTAGTATTAATCCACTGATCTTGGTTTTTATGTATCTAGGTATTCTATTATATGTAAATATTTATTAGTGTATAGAAACACAGATGAATGGAAGTGGAAATTGCTTAATCCCCCAGTACACCATTCCATATAGGTTTATGTCATATTATCCTAAAAAATATCTTACCTCATTAACAAAATCACTTCTAGCTCCTCTATCTCTTAGGTGTTTGTCTTTCTCACCATGGAACTTCTATAATCTTTTAAATTGCAGACTAGGCTTTACAAGCTCGGCAACTTCAGCACTATGTTATCTGGAGTGGAATCTATTGTGGGAACATGCTCTGTGCATTGTAGACTGCTAAACTATATCTCTGACTTCTACCCACTAATGTCAGTAGCAGGCATTTCCTCCATGTGACAGTCAAAAAGATTTCAATCATTGATACATGTTGCAGAGGGGCAAAATAGCCCTCATTTGGGACAACTAGTGTTATGACTTGCATACGTTTTCCCCAAATACGTATTTGAAATGGTACAACACTATAAGGAGGTAAGGCCTAAAGGACAGAATTTAGTTAGTGATAACTCCCCTCATGAATAGATCAATGTTATTATTGTAGGAATGGCCTTTGGCTCCATGTTCTTGGACTCAAATAAATTTCTTTCATGATAAATATCCATTTGTTGATATTTAGTTATAACAGTATATAGATGGCTGGCCTATGTCAAGTACCTTAGTTTTAAATCTGCTTCCATGTAATTCTCTGCCTGTCATAACTGCTCTTATTTTCACAGTAAGATAGTAAATCTCTAAGATGGAAGCTAGTTTTGCTATATGACTTCTGTTGTCAAAAATATGAAGGGCAAAAGGCAAAATAAGTCAGTCATCCAACATCCAACCTTGTGGTTGAATGTGTCTCAGTACATGTCACTTCATCAGTTCAATCCATATGTATTTACTGAATCATTATTTCACAATGCCAAATAAGTTAAGACTCTAGTGCTTCTGTCTCACATACTCTTGAGGAACTCAACTTCTCAGGGTCTCATTTTCTCTATGTCCATAAAATAATGTAATAATATCACTTAATTATAAGAGCAAATGGGATGAAATATGAAAAATATGAGAATGGATATGGCACATGCAAACATCTGCCCAGGGACTGTAGCAAGTGCACTATGTTTGCATGTCAGGACTGGTTTTAGGCTCTCAGGGATCAGCAATAGATAAGTAGCCTCGTTCTTGTGGAGCTATGTCCTTATGTACTCTCCAGAATCCTCAGAAAAACTTCCTACAATTCAAGTGGCCCTCTTTCACAGGTCAGGGAAATGCAGCTCAGTGAGAAGATGCAATCAGTGAAGGTCATACAACTATCAGGTCCAAGAGTCAGAATTTGGACCCAGGTTTCCCTGGTTTTGACAACAAAACCATTCTGAATTCTTAATAGGTTGTCAATATACCTGCAGAAGACTAAAGAAGATATTGGCCTTCCTTTCCTTGTATTCTCCATCCCTCCTTTTTTTTTCTTAGCTTTCACTTTTTTAAAGTTATTTGAGTGAATTTAGTTTCATATTGGGATAAAAAGTTGGAGACGTTTATTTTGTTCTTGGTTGTCTGACATCACTGCTGATGAACCAATACTATTCTAAAGATACATAGAATTTCATTGAAAATGAAATGTCCACAGTGATTCATCTTTGCAGCAAATGGGTAATGTGTACTTTGGCCTTTAAAAATAGAGATGAGTCAAGGAAATCATATGTTTCTTATTTAAAAAAATCTTCTCAGAGTTTTAGGTGCCTGTCCACCCTTTACCATCATATTAAACACGATGACCATAATTGGGGTACACATCCAAACAGAACCTAAAATAGCTCACTTCTTTCCACTTATAGCATTTGGAAATACTATTTATCAAAATAATAATTTCAGCTATTTCTAGTCAAATTCCATACTGGTTCAGGGACTCTCCACTCTGTCAGTACTCATTATTCTGAACTTATCACCACATGTACTATGAACTCTGTAACATTCTCTCTCTCTCTCTCCCTCTCCCTCTCCCTCCCTCTCCCTCTCCCTCTTCCTTTCTCTCTCTCCATAGATAATGAGGCATTAGGATCATAGACACGGGCTGCCTCGTTCTAAATGACTCTTCTGTTATTATTGTCCCATGCCCCACCCATGTGGGTTTCCATGTGCTACTTCACAGTGGGTGTGGATGAAGAGGGTAGCCAGGCTGGTTGGCTACCATCTGTGTTTGTAGTTTTTAAGTCAGCTTCCTGCTTCCGTGGTAAGGCCAGCCCATCATCTGGCACCAGCTCCGTGTCCTTGGCTCACCTTGATGGCAAAGAGTGTTTATTTTCAGGTTAATTGAAAATAGTTTCCTGTATTTTAATGAAAGCTCATCAAACTACATCCTGATAGAATATACTGTGTAAGAAAATGTTTTCTCTTTTTAAGAGAAGTTTTATTTCCAGGAAAAAAACCTTAAGTATTTATTTTTAAAAATGCTTTCTCTGTGGTTTGCAGTTAAATTCTGTTTGAAAAGAAAAAGACTCTGCATATCTTCCTCAACAAAAACCATATTCTAAAGATGAAAGAGAAGAGGAGACAGAAAAAGAGTGGACGTAAGAATACTATAAGTGAAGTGACAGAAAAAAAAGGAAATTTATAATTGCACTTCTGGTGGGTTTTTAATTTCTTTCTGGGACTGATCCTTCCACATACAGGGAACTCTGAAATGCCATCTTGAGTCTATGTGAAGTCCTTTGTCCTTTGTCCTTATGAAGACTATCAGGATTTGAAAGTCTGCTTTCAGGTGAAGGATGCAAATATTCCAAGGGAGGTCTCCAAAATTCATCTCTCTCTTCTGTCTCAGGATCAACGACAGGTATCAGAGTGGGTAAGTCTCATGGTGGGTCGTATGGACCCCCACATGGTTCTGCAGATCAAGAGTTATACCTTGATCACTACATGATATAAATTCTTTAAGGTAGGCCATCCACTGCCGTAACTGTTTGGAGAACATTAACAGTATTTTTCCTATTCTGCATCACATGGAAAAAACGATTTTATCTCTGCTTGTACCTTGCCAAATCTCTGTATGTATTTGGCATATTTAAATATGTTTACTATCATTTAACAATATGAACAATTGTCAGTTTCTTGCTACTACTATTAATACTACTACTCGCGCACACACACACACACACACACACACACACACACACACACACTCACAGACACTCCTCAGCACTGCATAAACTGGGTGTATGGTACATGCCTATAATGCTAGCATTCTCGATGTAGAGGCTTGGGAATTAGAAATAAAAGGTTGTCCTTGGCTACATAGCAAGCCTAAGATCATCTTGGATTACCTGAGACCCTGACTCAAAACAAACAAACAAACAAACAAATAGATTAAGAAAACCCAAAGTTCAGGTGATGAAGAGTTCTATAGGAAACACACTAAGTTTTAAGGGTGTAGAGTCACCATAGGGTTGGTTTATAGGTTAATATAACCAGGCTCTGTTTCAGAGGAAATGAGTAACTTACAGGAAGAGAAGCCAGACATTGGCTATGAACAAGACACTCATCAGGGAGAAAGTTTCATTATCTGAAACGTATCCTCTGTTGACCTTGACTTTGCTATGTGGTTTCCTATCACTCTGTCTTTCATGAGTCTTTCTCCTGTGATCTTTTCTTGCCCTGCAGATCCAGGTGAAATTCTGTTTCTTCTCCAGTGTTTCCCTCGTAGTTCTCATGCTCCCCTTTTCTGAACCGTGACTACATTTTATCATTTGGCAATTATGATGCTTTTCCTCTGGGTTTTTGTGTTCTTGACATCTTAGCCTGGACTGGAAGGACAATGGGTTACTGCCCTTTCACTGTATGTAAAGAATGCAAGTGTTCACACTCAAAACATGTTTCAGGCTCTAAAGAATTAGGGCAAAGAGGTCACTTATATTCCATAGAAAGGATGAGAATATAAATCCTCACTAGTGACTTCCTTAAGATTATTATGCCTATCATGAGTTGATGCAGACATTGTAGTTATGAACTTTATATTATGAAGCTATTTTAGCAAATACTTAAGTTAATAGTCAATACTCACCAGGCCTTTCATCATTCCATTCCTCTCTTCTTTCTCATCATTCTAATAATATTCTTTGGTATAATAAATTATTACAGTCCACCAAGAAGTGAATGTAGATTATTGATGGATTAATGCCCATTTTCTTTTTTTATTGTCTTAGATTTCTGCTGTGGTCACCAAGATGTGAACACATAAGAGTCCAGGTTAAGGCTATGGGTGGCTGTGACAGCCATTGCAGTTACTTTTGCCCGCATATTTGCATATGTAAGTATAGAACTTGCAACTTGAAGCTTCAAATTTAATACCCTCTATACAAATGAAGTAACAAGTTTAATGTATTTCTTAATTCTCTGGGTTGTCAACATGGTCTTGTGTTCATCAATGGTTAAACTGAAAGAATACTCCCTTTAATAATTGCTAAAGCACTGATGATATTTTCTACTTTAAAATAGACCAAGTTCAACTCCTCCACACACCAAATGTGTTTTTGAGAACCCAAGAAAGAATAAAGTGCTAAATATAGCTACTGAATGCCAAACTATCAATTAGCCATAGCATTCGGGACCCTCTCTCCACTGCTGGGTTAAATATTCTTTGACACTCCTTTTCAAAAGTAATATTGGTAACCTCGGGTTGAAAAGGAAAGGAAGAGAACTTAAAACTAAACATCCTCGTGGAGTTCACATACCTAGGATAGCTCAGTGGACATTAGGCCTTATCAGCAAGAGTTATTTATGATGTTTGCAAAAGTGATGTTAAAAATAAGTTTAGCTTTAAAAATAGAAATATAAATGAAGAGGGCAGAAAAAAACTCTCCATTGCATCAGTATATTAACATTTTTATAAGTTCCCTCCCTCTGCTTTTTCTTTCTTTTCCTTTTGACATCCTGGTCTCTTTGAAAATTCTCTCTTCTTTACTTAGGGGGAAACTATACCTACTAACAGCCTGGAGGAGTTAGGCAATGTACTTTGCATAGCTCCCCATGGCCTCAGGTAACAATGTAAATGAACCTTATTAGACAATGTTTTTTTACTGTACATAGGAGAGAATTATTTTTAAATGATTTTTTTTTCTTTTGGATTCAATATAATGACTCTCCTTGAACGAGGAGGAGACACATGAGAAGGAATTAGGGCATGTTGCAATCTGGCTGTTTGAGTCAGATGTAAAAGGGAAAAAAATTGGCATTTCTGAGGTGGAAAAAGCTGGGTCTTCCTCCTTAGAAATCACAAAAATAACTGCTGAAAACCTTTAAACTTTCCAAGAGAAACTTCTTTAAAAGTTATGTGTAACTAAAAATAGGAGGATTGTAATGGAAGTTAGTGTGCGTGTGTGTGAAATCCCGGAGCAGCAGAGGAGGCCTGGGCTGAAGACTCGGGGTTTGTGATTTTAAATCTCTCTGCAAACATAAATCTGGGGGCCAGAAGAGCATTTAACCCCAAATGGTCACCTGAGTTTCTTACCTGCACAATGGAGCTCTTACAGAAGGCTCAATAAAATGAACTTTAGGGTTATCATTTGGCTTCAAACAAAAATCCCACCAGCCCTACAAGGGAGTAATGACAATCGTCTTGAAAGACTGTAGAAAGCTTGGCTCATGACTGTGGTGGCTTTGATCAGTGTAATGCAATCCTGAAGTGGTGGGGACCTCGTCTTTGGGAGCATTTGTGTCTAGACCCAAGATCTTAATTGTGGTCAGAATTTGAGAAAACCCCTAACCCATCATGGCTGCAGGGATTGGGGGAAGGTCCAAAGGGAATAGCCAAACTCACTCCACCACAACAAAGCATATGTGAGAAATGCTCCCAAGTATTCTGGTGCCTGGGGCTGACAGGGAAGACAGGCAGGATCAGGGCATGCATTTGAAGCATTTGAGGTTCTCTTTGGGGGTGATTCAATACCTTTTGGAACTACATGGAAGTGCAGGTTACACAATACTATAAATAAACTAAAAGCCACTCAATTGTCTACTTTAAAATCGTTATTTTATGTTATGAATTTTACCACAATAGAAGAAAATATATTCACTATTCAAGTTAGGAAGAGCTTCCTCATTCCAGCAATCTTTGTTAGTAGGTATATATGGGACTTCTAATGGTCTGTGGATAGGATATCTGCAATTCACACTGTCACTTTTTAAAGGCGTTTACTGCCTTGTTTACCAAAGATGCATAGCTGAAATAGAGGAGTCAGACATGCATTGAGGAGTTGGCATTATTTTTTAAAAGCTTTGCTTCTGTTTTCACAAACCAATATAACAATTGTTTTCTAATTGATTTTACTTTGTATAAAAAGGATTTAGGATTGAGAGAGCAAATGTGCGGGGGAGTTACTGCATGACTGCATAGAGCTAGCCTGAGCTTTGCTTTTTGTGCTTTCAGGACACACAGCCCTTCTAAGGCATCTTGACTCATACACATTTCAAAAAACACTCAATCAAAAGGAATGTGGACTCAGGAAGAATTTAGTGTCACTGTAGATTGATAAAAGAGTTCTGTCGGCTTGCCCTATATACCACAGCACAACCACTTCATCTTGTATCGCCCTTCTGTGGGGTGCCTTGGCCTTTCAGGATTTTTTGGATCCCTCATTTCTTGAGCCTAAAGTCACATCACTAATCTCCTCCTAGAACCTATCTCTTTATTATTTTGTTGTCCTGTATACTTAGGTGAACACATTCTGGATGTGAAATGTCACTCCAGGTCAGGACCAGCCAAGGAACCAATTTCTGCAGATTTATCATTCCTATCTAATCTAATGATGAGGCTCACACCCAGGATACTCCCAGTTACTGG
Source organism: Nannospalax galili (assembly GCF_000622305.1). Lineage (NCBI taxonomy): Eukaryota > Metazoa > Chordata > Mammalia > Rodentia > Spalacidae > Nannospalax > Nannospalax galili. Next base: position 1,130,213 of record NW_008342276.1, on the reverse strand, counting down.
GTCTCTCCAGGCGGAGTCCAGACTCTTGGGTGCCAGATGATTAAGCCTTGCTTCTAGCAGGGGTTGGAAGCAGCTGCTCCCATATCAAACTTCTTCTGCTCTCAGCCGATTGCAGCAGAATCTATACCCAGCTGCGACGTGCGCTGCCCACTGGCAGCTCTCATCTCCACTGAAAACCTTTCATCTAGCTTTTCTATAAACTTTTCTTAATATCTGCTTGTTAAACCTGACAGAATGGCCTTAGAACAAAGCTAACCTGGCTACCAAAGTGCTAGCAGCATCATCTGTCAGGCCGTTTTGTTTCTCCCTTTGATAAAGTTTTGCCTGGCTATTATTGTGGAAGGTTGGGTGGACGGTTCTGAGAACTCGGAGCAGAAGGCATCTATGTGGTTGCAGAAAGTTCAAAGGGTGATTTGGTCCTGGGGTATAGCCAGGGTCCAGTCATGAATTTCTTCCTCCAAATTGTTCTCACTGAATAGCAAATCACACCTTCCTATTACCCCTTATATAAGTACTGAAAAAAACCTTTTAAAATGCAACTTTTAAACTTAGTTTAAAATTCTAGAAGCAAGATTTAGGTAGCTGCAGTAAATGGCCACAAGGGCAAGTTGTATTTTAGTGGTCTTAGAGAAAATGAACATTAAAATGAAGATGAGATGTTAGAGCTTATATAAAGGAGAGAGCAACTTTTTTGTGATATACCATCAAGTGTTACTTCCCTTTTTGAAAACCAGCTAGTGTGTGAATTGACAGGATCAGAGATCAGAGTGCTGCAAGAGAGGCGGAAGGGTAAAAGCTTGGCAAATTCCTATTACTCTGAAGAACCCATCCAGTCTTCAGGTTGGCAAAGAACCTTTTTGTAAGATGAGGACAAAGTAACTTAGGCTAACTGCAACTCCAGTGCTGTTTCTTGAGGAATGCCAACTGGCTTTCCACCTGTGTTGCTTGTGTAGGCCCAAGGAAGGCTGGAGAACAGCCATGGGAGCTACTTCTAGAGCATAGGAAACATATCCCTTGTCATGCAACTTGAAAGACCCATTAACAAGGTAGAGGAGAGGGATTGTAAACACAGGGTCTTTCTGGAGGACAGCCTCCACAATCAATGCCGTTTGCCAGATTTCACCTTAAATCTTTGGGAGCAGCTGCCTTCTTACTCCCTAGTCCCAAGACAAAACGAAATGACAATTTTTAATAGCGACATCATTAGTACAGGCCTACCTTTCTTTATACCTGAATTTTCCAAAGATATTTATTTTAACCTACATGAAGTCAGGAGCTAGATTTGACATAGTCTTTGACACTATCTCTGCCTTATCATTTAGAACCTACTAGTCAAGAGCACAGTGAAATCTCTGTGAATGTTGTTACTGCTTCACACCTGGCAGAGGGCAGCAAATGAAGCAGAAATCTCAGAGCTCTATTTTTATCTCAAGTGTTTCTTAATACATGATACACAGTTGCAAAGAAGCAAAAGACAGTAACACAAGAACTGTGGGTTATCGTGCTAAGAACAATGCTAAGGCATAATATTAGTTAAACTCAGTTAACGTCAGTTTCAAGTTCAAGAACAAACAGATGAGATGCCTGGTTCTCTGCTCCCCCACACCCAAATTTCCTCCTCCGAAGTTAAACCAGAGAGAGAATTCCCATCTCCAGACTTTTTCTCCTTATAAGGCTTGGTTTCTGCCATTAAGAAGTCTGCCTAGAGATTGGAAGACTTCAAGCACTAAATTATGTCTCCTACTCTCTGCTCACTGGCAGCAACTGTGCCAAAGTCCAAAAGGGGAATTGGGTAGGTGTGTCCTAACAGGAGACAGTGTTCCGACTCTAATTGCCATAAAAGCTTTGAAGCCATTGTCTGGTGGATCTAAGAAGATTGATCTTGAAGGTGTGAGCTCAGAGCTGCTAGTCAGGAGCTCAGAGCTGTAATTCTTAGATTGGCAATGACTCACTGAGGCTGGAGGCAAACCCACTCATCTTTTCTGTGCTCCAATTTATTCATTTGCAAAACCTACAGAAATTAACACACAATGTCCTGACAGGGATATTTTATGTGTTGGGTATTAATACTCATGGCTGGTCAGTTGATGGAAAGCACCCCACAAGTCCTACAGCTCCACTTGTTGGAGCTTCTCTGAGTCTTAGGTTAGATTTGTTCTTGTTTCACGTCTGGGCTTCCTTCCTTGGAGGTCTTTAAATCCACAGTAAGGAAATTCTGATTCCCTTGACGTTTTGATCTAATCTTGGCAAACACAGATGATTTTCTTTAGGACTGTGTCACATGGTGGTTTTGCAAAAGAGATCTTCTCACCTACCGCAAAGACCCCCCCCCCCGCGACTCCCTGCCACCCTATAGAACCAGATGCCATGCACCATGAGAACTAATTTTTAGCTTCTGTGATGGGACACGTTGCCTCTGAACCCATCTGGATAAAACCTTCCTTGTGGTCTTTGGTCTTGGCAGAGATATTGAGTGAACCAAAAGCATCATAAAGACATCCTCTTTTGTTGATGTTCTTCTTCCATGTCTGATGAAACAGCTCTTTTGGGGATAAAAACGTCAAAATGAAAAATGACATGTCAATAAATAGAAATTGAATGAACGTGTTAGCATTAATTTGTTACATTCTACATATGCTCCTCTGAAGAAATAGTGTTTATATTCAGGCCCAGCTGCAGGCTTCCAGTATGGTAACGTAGCAAGGGACCCAGGAGAGATTGATTCAGCAGCCCCACGTGGCTTCCATCCCACTCAGAGTGCCTGGCTTTGCTTACTTCTTTCCTTGGAAGGGAGTGCCATTCCTAAGTGTTCAGGCCCTGGGTGGACTAGCTTCTGCTCTCTGTCTTCCATATTCAAGCTCTTTTCGGTCCTGAAGCACATTTCTGTCTCATCTACTTAACTCTGCTGTTAAGACCCTGCCACTATGCCTGCCTCTTCAGCTCGCTAGATTTTACACTTGTTTGCCAGTGGCTGTGAAAAGAAATGACAGCAGAATTTCTCATGGACTTGGCTCCCATCCAGCATGGAAAACATACTGAGCTGATGTCTCCCAGAGCCCATCTTTAACTCAGGTGTCCCCATTTCATTGGGCTCAGCAGATTTCCTACATCTGTGGTGTATGACATTGTAAAGACTTCAACTTGGAGACTTGCTTTTCCCCTTATGTGTTCCCATTCCATGTTTAAGCCAAGGAGCATCAGGTCTCAGACTGAGAAAGTACAGATTGTTTTAGTTCTGCTTTTAGCAGTGCCCTGTGGAATAAGACACCTCTTGCTCGATGTTCCTTCTATTGCTTTTAAGGTGTGAACAGACAGCCAGGATCCATGAGCTGACAGCCATGCTGTACAAGCACTAGAATGGGGCTTTCTTCCTGACTTGGTCGTGGAGGAAATAATGGAACACAGGAATTCCATTCTTCTTCATTTATTTACATATTTCATTCACCAGGCAACTAGTTACTGCTCTTCTACAGCTATGCTCCAGGCTGGTTACTGAGATATGACTACCAGTTGTGACTGAGTCCTTACTAGAGAGTAAGCTGGGTGCTATGCATGAGACTCCAGCCTAAGATATAGCACTGTGACAATCACCATTGTAAGAAGAGGAAATTGACCCTCTGCAGTGTTAGCTAATGTCACACAGTCAGGATCTAAGTGCAGACCATCCTGCTCAAGGTCCTCAGTTCTTAGCGATGTGATGCTATACTGCTTGAAAAAAAAAAAGACCTCTTGCTGAACATTGTGAGAGACAAAAATGTGATTCAACTCCAGACCCCCAAAACTTATTAGTACTAGAGGGAACAAACTCTCATTGAATTGCTCTCTAATAGAGTCGTATGCCAAGATTATGCCTCTGTGCTTCAATTTCCTCATTCTTAGAATAGATGAGAATTCCTTTTTCTTCTGGTGATTGGAAGGGATAAGTCTTCCAACAAGTATATAAAATACCCAAGATAGTGCTTTGATGACCTGAGAATTGTTAGCTATTTATTATTGATTTTTTTACTATCTACTATTAATGAGTAGCAATATTTATTGTGCAATTACTAGATCTTCTGTTAATCTCTCAGCAATCTATGGTGAATGGAATATTTAGTTCCTGTTTTTTTTATAGTTTCCCTTGAGTGCAAGTAGCTCAGAGAATCGACCTGAGAGTAAAGAAATGAGATCCCTGTAAGGTGATGCTTTCATTCATGTGACACACAATTAAATATCAAGCTAACCAAGAAATCTCTAATTCCTCTAAAAAGAAATTGGAGAGGTTGCCCAAGGAGGAGGGAGCAGAGAGGCTGTTGCAATTGTCACAGGGAGAGGTGTCTTAGAGCAGCTAACAGGAAGAGAAACAGGTGAACAATAGGCAACGCAGGGACTCCCTGACACTCTTGCATCTTTTATAAGGGATACAGGCAATCATATCTCTCCTGTTTCTCTAGTGAGCCTTAAAGGAGTCTTCCAGCTTGTCAGTAGGATAGCCTGTCTTCTGTGTGTGGGTGTAAGGACAAAATAGAAGAGCAAAAGGACTCTCAGGACCTGCTGTCCTGGGATGGGCAGCCAGAGAGTCCCTCTAATTACATTGTGAATCAACTCCCTTGATTAAAGGGTAAAAATCAATTCCCTCTGAGATTTTTGCCCAAAGAATATCTATGTGAAGAGAGATGGTAAAGTAGGATCTGTCTAAGAGAAAATGGAAGTCTGCACATGTGTTTGCTGGGTTCCAGGAACATGTGTCACATCCAAAGATAAAAATTCAAGAACATTCTTAGGGAATACAAACTGGTTCTGTCTCCAGTTTCTTCAGAGACATTCTTAATCACTTCTTAGCCTAACCCATAATATTGCTAAAGATACCTGGCAGCTTTTAACCCTTCAAACATTCACTAAGCCCAAACTGGGAATTAATGTAGCTGCTTTGATTCAGACAAGAGAGAAAACAAGAGTAGAAGAAAGGAGAATAATTTGGCAACTCCTTATAGATGATTTTAATGTCTTTTTCTATGCCCACTAGTGTAAAACTCCCTGGACTATCACCCAGTTACCCAGACGATGATGTGATAATGGCTTCTTCTCCTTACATTTCCACATGACAGAGAAAAGCCATAGACCCAGGGCTACCTGAGTTAGAAGGAATGGTACCCCCACTGTACTGCCCTGCCTCTTTCCTCTAAAGTTCTCTGCATCCTGAAAATGGACTTCCTTTAAAGACTGCAAAATATAATCCAGCATGCCTCCCACCACCTTCCATGGAAGAGCACCATTTTCCACCTCCCACAGCTTTCTTTGTTTGGAACTGTTCATTCCTGGCAGTAATGTTCTTAAACCAGGGAAGAATGAGGAAATTTCACTGTCTTGGTAAAATTACCTCATTTAGGAATAATTGGTATTCACAGAAGAGACGCACATTTTCATCCACCTAGTAATGAACAAATTAACAAGACACCTACTGAGTTGTGTTAACAAAATTACCAAATGTAAAAGGAACTAATTACTAACCACTTTATCCAGAGAAACTCAAAACTGCATTCATAATGGGCTTTGTGGCTGACTTGATGGAGACTGTGGAGAAAGAAAATGAACAGGTGCTTGGTGATCAAAGACTCTGTCCTTGATGATTGTTTCAGAAGAGATGCCTGCTTCTCAAGAGGACAGAGACTGCTTCTAGAAACAGTTTTCCATGCTGGAGAAGTCTATAACATTCAGTATTTCTTTTCACAGGTAGCTGATTGTTATCCATAAAATCAAAACCAAAGCATGTGAAAATGAATTTTAGAAATATTCATATTTTCTGCAAAGATTTGGGGAGCAAACTGTTTCTATGGCTGTGGGATCAGCTAGGCAAATTCACAAGGCATCCTGACTTGGTATCTGACAAGATTTCATCTCAGGGAAATTTCTTATAAAATGAAAGTAAGGTTCTTATATGAGTATTGCATTTCGGTATTTATTCATATCAAGTACTTCTTTGTGATGATGGATGAAACAGGTGTATAATAGTTTTTCATATTCTTACTTGGCCTCATCTTCATAGATTAAATATATTTTCTCATGATAATCTATTTTCTTTTGAATTTACAATGCATCTCCAGAGAAATTTTATTTAATTTGGGGATTGATTAGTGTAAACTAAGTATTTCAGTAACACAAAAATAAGTCATTATAAATGTAAGATGAAGTAGGAGAATAAAAGTCTTTTAGTCATGCTATTCATCCATCCATCCATCCATCCATCCATCCATCCATCCATCCATCCCTGCATCCATCCAGCAAATATGACTGATTGGCTACTATGTACTGATAGAATTCTAGATGTTTAGACAAAACAAAAATTTCTACCCTTAAATGCATAAATCTGGGACATATGTCAGACAAAGAAGAGACAAAGAAGGAAAAGAATGAAAAAAGATCATTTTAGATAATAATAAATGGGCGGAAATACTGAAAGCAGGCAGGATACGACAGTGCCATGGGGTGGAGGCAAGAGCATGAGGCGGCATGAGGCAGGGTGGTCAGGGAGAGGCTGAGGATGGTCTCTGCTACTTTGGCCACTTTGCACAAAGTCTAGATTTTATGTGGGACCCAGTGTGAAGAGTCAATTTCCAAAGTCCTCACCATATAGATAATTTAATTCCATTTTTTCACTTTATCATATATTTATTGGTTAGGAATACATACTAAGACAGGGCTTGTTGATTCTTTCCTATACCAGCAAATTTTCCTGCATCAGTATGAGGAGAGGATGCTCTGAATTTGCCTTGGGGTCTTCAATGAAATCTCAGTACGGGCGGCCTATCTCCTTCAATGAAATACATTGGGTAAAACTCAGCACAAAAAGCAAAATCACCTGGCTAGTTATCTCAACATGAGTACAAGTGGAAACAGTCTGGTCCTCTAGGAAAGACTATAATTGGAGTTCCCTCACACCCATATTGGGAACATGGGACAAATGGAGTCTGGTGTCAAGCTCTATGTATTTAGAGGGGCAGGAATGGCCAAGTTGAATACAGCATGAGATCTTTTCGTGAAAAAAATTAAACAAACAAAAGTGGTAAGATTCATTGATTATTTCTTGGGTGAATTAGTGAGTGAATGGTTATTCAGTTATTAAATTAAATGAATCTATGTTCTTGTAAGTTATTTCAGACATTGGAGGATGAGGTCATGATACGTCAGCAGAAAAGTTAACACCACTGTAGCAACACATACACGTGAATGCAAGTACGCACACATACATGCACATGGCAGCTTATATTAATAATTTTACCAAAACATGGGTGCAAATTGATGGCTTTGTTTGTCAGACATGGAAGGTTTTGTACCAGCACATGCTTTCACTGGATATTACTTTGAGATGAAACTTAACAACTTTGAATTCTACTTGTAAGCTCATGTAAGATGTCTTCACGCTTTGTAGATGGACCCATCGCAAAGTCAGACAATGGTAGGAACATTTTCCTTTTGGATAGAGCAAGGAGATAAAAATAGGAGAAAAGAGTATCAAAGTTAAAGAATGAGTTAATAAGTTGATAACTATCTTCAGATAGTAGAAAGAGCAGTAGACTAGGGTTGAAAGATCGGCTGGTGGCTTTGGACAAGTTAATTATCCTTCCTAAAGTACAACTCTTAAATATACAACAAATATGTCATGCTAATGTCAAGTCTAAAGCAAAAGAAAAAGCATTCTATGGTAAATACACTGCATCTTTACATCTGTCTACCAGAGTTTCCTGATGCACAGAGGCACTTAGAGACTACAAGAGTCTTGCAATGAAGAACTACCTGCTTCACTTGATTTAAAAGGACATTTCCACAAGTTTCTTTTTAATAACTGTTAATGTATTTTGGAAGTCTATTTTTTTTCTGAGAAATATGATCTTAGGATGCTGGTCAGACCTTCACAATTGATATTTGTGTATCTATACACATATATACACAAACATGCACATAGTCTATCTTCACATTTCCTTTCCAAGCATTTCTTCACATTATTTCTACTTTCCCAGAGTCCTGTATTTGAAATTTATTCTAAGTTCAATATTACTCTTGTGAAAAGTGTTGTGAGGGAGATCTATCCCATTAAAACTCATCGGGAGTCACAACTTTGTAAAAGTTTCAAATCCTATCTTACGTCAACCAAAATTTTATTTTGGGTAAATCCAAAGTAATAAGAATTCTTGTCTTTTAGGTCTTTTTGCTAGTCTTCCCAAAAAAGAGTTGTCCCATCTCTGGTTTCTCCTTTAAACATATTCAGAGATTTAGGTCTATGGAGTATGTCCATTGAAGGCCCTTTGCTGATATGCTGAGGCTGATACAGCTTTTCAAGGCTTTCTCTGTGTCTTATGCCATTAGACTGAGAAAACAAAATGCTACCTGCTAGGTAGCTTATGCAAAAACAAATGTTTTTCTCATATTCAAGGCTGGAACATCTGTGAACAGGATGGTAAAGGATGTGTGACTGTTGGGGTCAGCTTTTGGGTTCATAGATGGCATCTTCTTACTGGACTTCTTTGAGAAGAGAACTGATCCCAGTTCTAAGGTTTCATCCCTCCTGGTTTAGTTACCCCTGAAAAATGTAAGTACGTAGTACTCTCATATTGGTTATTAGCTTTGAACACAAGAATTTTGCAAGAAGACATACAGTCCATCATACCCTAAAGACTGTTGGCTTTACCATCTGTACTGGAACCCCCTTCTCTGTCACCTTCATCTTTTCCTGATTTGATCACCACTGCACTTTTAGTTTTAAACATAGCTTTTGGCATAGAGTTGATATATGGTCAATAAAAGGTGGTAGAATAAAGAAATAAGACTGAGGAGGTAGAGAAGGGAAAAGAGGAAAGAAGAAAGTTGGAAGACATAGTCTCATATTCATTATTATTATTATTATTATTTTTATTATTATTATTAAATGGTTACGTGAAATTTTCAGAAGCAGCATCTCTATAGCATTGTGCTATGCTCTGCCCTGGAAGGCTCTGCCATCATCTCAGTGAACACTTGCTTTACCGCCAATGATTCTACAACATCTATTCTTTTAGCTGGTAGTGGTCACATGTTTTCAGAGATACTTAGAGATTATCTACAAACCAGTCAATACTATGCTAATACTTTTGGAGAGTTTTTGCTCCAGAAACATAATTGTTGAAAATTTTATTCTATCATTTGGCTCGAAGCACAGCATGTAGTTGTCACAAGAGGACATTTGCTCCGAGGGTGAGTATGACACTGATAGGATCTAATTTCACACCCAATATAACAGGTTGAAGAGCATCACTACTTTGCAAACCTTAAGTTTTGTTTGTTGTTTAGTGTCTTTTTGTTGCCAGACTCTATTTCCTAGTTTGCTCTGCCAAAACTGGCAGGCAAGCAGCTTTTCAAAACAATTAGGCAGAAGATATAATTTTCTGTAGCATATGATGAAAAATGGAAATAAAAGCTATGAAAGTGCTAAAGCATCTTTACACAAATGCAAGGGCTATAGAAGGTTGGCAAGAAGATCACTGTGTATCTGAGTGAAGGAGGTTATGACTATGTTTAGATAAACAAAATCTGCTAAGATCATGTTCGCTGCTAGAATGCTATCCTTGAAGATAAACATCATAGAGGGCCTGGAAAAAAGAAGTGGCATTTATATCAGTCTTTTCACAAATAATAATGAGACATTAATTAGCATTGAGTAAGCATCAAGTTGAATTCTAGCTTATAAGATAGAAGCCTGTGAGAGCTGTACAGTACCTTCTTTCAGGGTGCTCCCGATTTGGGGATAGACACTTGTGCTAGTTAGTTTTCTCAACTTGATACAAGCTAGAGACCCTTGGGAAGAGGGAACCTCAATTGGGAACTTGTCTCCATCAGATTGACCTGTAGCTTTGCCTATGAGGCATTTTCTTAATTGGTACTTGATATAGGAGGGCCCAACGTACTGTGAGTGGTGCTATTCCTGGGCACGTGGGCCTGGGCTGTTTAAGAAAGATAGCTGAGCAAGGCAGGGGAAGCAAGCTAGTGAACAACATTCTTCCACGGTCTCTGTTCAGTTCCTGCCTCCAGGCTCCTGCCTTGAGTTCCTGCCCTGACTTCCTTCAGTGATGGATTATGACCTGGGAATTCTAACCTGAAATATATCCTTTCCTTTCCATGTTGCCTTTGGTTAATGTTTTAGCACAACAGCAGAAAATCAAAGTAGAACAACAGTACATTAAAAATTACTAACATCGCCAGGCGTGGTGGCGCACGCCTGTAGTTCCAGCACTTAGGAGGCAGAGGCAGGTGAATCTCTGTGAGTTCAAGGCCAGCCTGGTCTACATAGTGAGTTTCAGGACAGCTGGGGGTACAGGGAGACCCTGCTTCAAAAAGACAAAAATCTTACTAACATTAGATTTTATTTCAACCTATTTAACATTATTTGGTTTTATTTATACATCAACTATTTCAATTGCTGGGCACAAAGGTATAAAGAATAGATGTGGTTTAGTACTGAATGATTTTGGAAACTATCAGGGTATTCACAGATCATTGAACTAAGGTCTAAGTTTTTGTGGAAGGCAGTGTTTCAACTATGTCTTGAATATTCAGTAGGATTTTAGAAGAAGATAGATCAGCAAACTAACTGGAAAAGGCTGTGAATAGACAAGGTGAGAAGGTAGAAGAGAGTATTTTCTTACCCAGCCCATATGTCAAGTACTGACACTATCACCTCCATGTAGACATGAAACTGGGAATCTGAAAATCTTTCACGACACCCTCTTTCCAAATCTACTGAGTCACTCGATTGTGGTGATTTCCTTCACTACCAACCAACTGAACCAACTTCCCTAATCTTACTAAATCTTCCTTAGTTGAGTGTTATTATCTTAGTGCTTAGATTAATGCAGATCCTTTTCTTTACCTTGTTTCTAGATTGGTTATCTCTGCCAGCCCTTCACAGAACTTCCTATCAGGAAGATAGTTATAATGATATAACAAGGCTCTGCATCACCTGCAGGATGAATTCAGCCCCATGGTATGACATTCCTGCTGTCCTGGCTCACCTGCTACCACCTGCTATTTCTGCTTCACAGTGGTCTTATTAGGAATGGGAGAATATAATATGGCTTTTACATGGAAGTGACATAATGAAAGAGCAATATTAGCTGTTTTTCTCTGTAAGAAAGATTAAAAAGTAAAATGTCAACATATTTTCTTTGAAGTTAATTGACATGGATTTGAATCCTAGATTTTCTACCAAATGTGAGTTTGGCTAAGGTGGTTTAAATGAGAATGACCCCCATGGCTCTTTGTGTTTGAATACTTGGCTCCAGTTGGTGGCACTGTTTTTGAGGTTTAGGAGGTGTGGTCTTGCTGGAGGAAGCAGTTCACTGAGAGTTCATAGCCACACCCTATTTCTACTTTCCCTCTGTTTCCTGTGAGTTCTTGAAGATGTTAAGAGCTCAGCTTTCTGCTCTAGCTGTCTGCTGCCCTGTCTTGTGTCCATGACAGACACTTATCTCCCTGGAACCAAAAGCCCAAATAAAATCTTCCATCTACATGTTGACATAGTCATGGTGTTTTATCACAGCCACAGAGAAGTAACTAATACAATGGTTTTGTGCAATTTACTTTGGCCTAGGGTCTTGGAAGTTTCTGGAGAGGATATACTACAGGCAAAATGAAATTTCTGGAACACACTGTACCAGTACATTATGAATAGTTATCATATATCCCTCCCCCAAAATTTGCATTACTATTCAAATTTCAAATTTGGAAGTTTATATTAAAATGTAATGAATCACAGACCAAGAGAAGAAATGTCAATTCTTAAGTTTTGAAAGACATAGGAACTTTGTTAAATAAAATAATTTATCTTGAAATTGATAAAGCCAAATGTATTAATTCTCAGGTGAAGAAATGTTTCAGATTTTCTCTATACAAAAAATATTCTGAATTGGATAAAAAAGTGGGTAGATTTTTAAAAAGATATATAGTAATGCAAAAAAAGATTCCAAGCTTGGGTGAGTTATTAGTAAAATTAGATTAAACATTTTTAAGAAGAGCCATTTTTCTTCAGAAATTATATTTTTTAAAGTCAAACAAGAAAAGCTATGGTAATATGATGGATACAAAATTGTAAAAATACTGAACATTTATAATTTTGGTTTATTTAAACCCCCAAATTGTGAAATAAATAAATGAAAGCCTTCAATTAGGAATTAATGAATAACTTTTGGGAAAAGAAAAAATGTAATTGACCAAAACTTCTCCACCAAGGCTTGAAATATGGACCGTTAAGAAAACACATGCATCCAAGGGTGAAAGCCGTTGGCTGTCCCTTACGCAACTACTTTTAATAACCCATGAAATATGCCAGTGCATTGGAAGCTCCCTAAGATGAATGGAAACTGCAAGAGTAGTTCTGTTCATTCTGGTTTAGCCCAGTAGCCTCTATGCCATTGATATTTCACAAAATCAAGAGATGATGAGATACAGGTTCAGAGAAGAGAAAATGCTTTAGGAGTCAGTGATGGGAATGAGTTTCTAGAAATCAGTTAGAGACTTGTTGAAGACTGTATGGATGGATTTTCTCAGGGTTTTAGTGTCTTATGGTAAATAATAGGAATAATACTGATAGACAACTTTTATTGTGTGGCAGGAATTGTCCTAAGCACTATCAACACTTTTTTATTTGAAGGTTTCGATTTTTTAAAAAATATTTTATTTGTTATTTTTAGTTTATGTGTATGAGTGTATTGCCCACATGTGTGTAAGTGCACCCATGCCGTTCAATTCCTGTGGAGGTCAGAAGAAGATGTCAGACCCCCTGGAACTGGAGTTCATTATGAATCGTTGTTAATTGCCATGATGTGGGTGCTGAGACTCAAACCCATGTTCTCCGCAAGAGTAGTCAGTGTTCTTAACTGCTGAGCCATCTCTCTAGCCTGAAGATTTCAATTTCTAAAAATCCTTTTTTTCTTAGACAGGGTCTCACTATGTAGCTTTGGTTGGCCTGCAATTCTCTGTGTAGACCATGCTGGCCTCGAACTCACAGAGATCTGTCTGCCTCTACTTCTGGAATTCTGGGATTAAAAGCATGCACCACCATGCTCAGCTTGTTTAATTTTCACAATAATCCTAAAAGCTTTGTCATCTCCAGCCCATCAAAGTAAAGAAACTGAGGCAAAGTAATAGAGGAATTTGTTTATGGTTAATAGCACAGGGATACAGCACTTACTGATAGCTACTAAATGATGCAAGAGTTCATTTACTCCTTCAGCAGATATTTAACTCTTACTTCTTTGTATTTGGCATCATCCTTAGTAATGTGGACATTCTGGTATGAACAACAGAAACACACATTCTGCTCTCATGAGTCTGGAATCTACTTCTAGGTATTAGGGCTAGAGCCTTCAGGGTCTAATGTAATAGCCATCTGTACACTGCTTAGAATGCAACCCTGACATGTCACACATACCAGTATGGCTTCTGTTTATATCATTAAGTCCTATCATATGATGGAAAACCATTGTTTATCTCAGAACTTAAAAATTCTCAAGAATTTTAAAGCCAGAAAATTAACAGGAGAGCCAAGACTATGATATAACTACCTAATTTTTATGGATCTTGGAAGACAAGACTAGAAGGTGGCCTTCAGTGTTCTGGAACAGTAGCAAGGCCAACTTTGGGATTAGACTGTGTATGTTTGAATTCCCTGTGCATTTATAGCAGTTATTTAGCCTTTCAGTAAAAGATAATTGGAGGCACCAACTCAGAGAACTGTCGTGCAAGTAAAATGCAACATCAGAGATACAGACCAAGTGTGACATCACGATAGTCAGTTGCTTGATAATTAGCACATCTACATGACTTCCTTTAAAAGTATTTTAAGAAGATTTATTTTGTTTTTATTTTATGTGTATGTATATCTGTCTATGTATGTATATGCCATGTGTTCCAGTGGAGGCCAGAGTATGGTGTCAGATCACCTGGAGCTGGAATAGTTGTTAGCTGCTGGAAACAGGTGTTGGGAACTGAACTCTGGCCGTCTAAAAGAGCAGCAAGTTCTTTTGATCAGTGTGACAACTTTCTAGCCTCAAACAAAAACATTTTAAGGGTGAAGAGATGGCACTATGCAAACATGAGGAGCAGAGTCAAGAGTTCAGATGCCCCAAACCCATATAGATGCTGTATGGGCCTGGTGACTGACCTATACATAACTTCAGCGTTTGGAAGGCAGAGACAGACACTTCCTGGGAGATAGGGGTTGCTTGCCGATATGGGGTCTCTTGAGACCCAGGGTCTAGCTAAGCTAGTCCTATCAGCAACATGTGGGCTCAACTGAGAGATGCTATTGCAAAGAATAAGATGGAGGGCTATCAAGGAAGATTCCCAATATCAACCAGGGCCTCCACATAAATGCATGTGTCCCCTACATGTATCCACACTCATGAGAACATACATACACACATGCAATCCAGCCACACACAAACACATGCTAAAAATACTGTGATTGCAGTTGGCAAATAATAATTATACATTTATGGTATGCAATGTGTATTTCTATACCTGTATACACTGTGGAATGACTGAATCAGACTGTTGTGCCTGTCATCTCTGTACAAAGGTAATATATTAAAAAAACAGTGAGAATTACTTCTACTGATTTGAGTGCAATGTGGCCGAATCAGTGTTCCATATTTCCATCATAAATTATATGTATATAATGTTTAAAAAATTCCTATAAAGATTAGATATTCAGATGACTTAGGAAAAAGTTACAAAAGATGAGGGCAGGAGTGAAAAGCTTCTCTTGGAATCAATGGAGATGGAGATGGTGGTCATAGTTCCATGGTAATTTTCTTCTCATTTCTTCCACACGAATTAGTAGGTCTTTAAGTAGAAAATTTTGTCTTTCATGCCCTTAGGTGTTTATATCACTATTAACTCATATATTCAAATTAATTTCATTCTTTCCATTATTGGTTGGACTCCCAGGCTGTTCCCTAAACTAGGCAATAGCAGTTCCCTCCACTGTCCTTCTGACTTCTGTTATGTTTTGAGTGCTTTCTCACATTCTTCTCACTACTGGCCCCAGCTTGAGATCCCTAATGATATCTGGTCTGTTTCGGTAAAGTATATTTCAAAACCAAGGTATGTGTGGTTGGTGTGATAAGTACCAGTGGGCTATTGTCATTCCACAGCCCTCTCAGTGACTAAAGCTATAAACAAATATACATGTCCATAACTAACATACACCTTCATAAATATATACACACTTCAAGTATAAATAAACCTTTTTCTCTGTGTACTTATTTAAAAGACAGGAAAGCAAAAGAATGGGATGAAAAGAAAGAAGCAAGGAAAAGTGGAAGGAAGGAAAATGCGAAATAAGCTCAGAAATGAAAGTCATAGTGGCTGGGGAGGTGGCTCAGCAGTTAAGAGCATTTCTTGCTCTTCCAAATGACCAGAGTTCAATTCCCAGCACTTACATCTGACTGGATGCATTGCACAGGATAAGCAACAACAACAAAACAATATAAAAATAATTGGTACAAAAAGTTGATTATTCATTGTTGGGGTTCTGTTAAAATGGTTTAACAGAGAAGACTTTTTGTTATATTGTACAGTAAAAACAGGCCCAAATAAAACCTAAATCAAATATGTATTTTAGACAAATTTCTATAGTGCATCATTAAAGTCGGCGTTAAGAGGACCAGAATTTTACCTTTAATTTAACTCAAAATTTATAAATTGTGAAAGTGGGTAATTTCTCAGAAGTTTCTCAGATAGAATGTTTATTTATTTCACTGGCTTATATATGTAATATATGCATGTTTATCTTATATGCACATATGCATATTTATATATATATATGCATACATACATAGTCTCCATAAAATACAGTGACAGCATAAATCCACAGCAGAAGTCATTGCTTTTCAAGGTTTTTATTAGATAACCCAGGCCATGGTAGGTTATAAAGGGTTACAGGATTCATTCTTAGGGCATAAAGGTAAAGCCTTTTAGAGGAAGCCATATGGACTAACAGGAAAAGGCCCTATAAAAATATTAATAATAACACAACAACTGTGTTTTGTGTATACATGTGTTCTAGAAAGATGCATGCAAATGTAAACAAAACACATTAATTTATTTTCTCTAAAACATAAACAAACATTGCCTTGTTTGGCAGAATCTGCAAAATGCATATTGCTCCCTTTGGCTTTTTTCTTTGCTACAATAGAAGTATGTTTTGCATTAAAATCCATTGTTACCAGGAAATTAATCCCCAACTATGCCAGTGTGGTTTTCCATAGTATTAAAAATCTGTATTTCATATGAAAAACTGCAACCCTAGCTGAGCACATCAACCCTTAGAAATTTTTTTAAAAAGGGTAAAATTTCCCCTTCAAGTTAGATGTAGCAGACAGGCAAGAACATGCTGGAAGGGTTATGCACCTTCATTTGCTGGGCCACTGTCGGTCACAGGAGGATATGGACCCATGAGGGCATCCTTGTGATTTGTGAAGAAAATACTTTGCTAGGGTTGGTTGCTTACAGAATTGTAAGGGGAAGGAAACCAAGGACTCTACACTCATCTGCTGAAGATCTGTAAGGATAAATCTCAGACACGTTTCTTTCTTTTTTTGACAGAGTAACTGAATTAGCAGACAAAGGTATTGTTTCTGACACAATCAATCTTGAGAGTTCTGAATCCAGAGTCAACATTAAGTCGGCCTTCTGAACATCTGCAGGAGTAGCTGAGTGCGGAAATGATGGAGAAACTTAACCCTGAGCAACAATACAATAAATGACCTTGCCATTCTTAGAGCAAAGTTCTACGCTTCTTGAGTCCTCCCAGTGATTGGACCATGACCCTTTCTATATTAACTTCAAATAAAATCTTCTTCCTTAAATGTAGAGACTGGTTAGGGTTGACATGGAAACATGTTGGAATACTTCTGTATGAGAATGGAGAAGCCATTCTCATTTGATTCTCCAAATCAAAGATAATTTGTAGCTATTATCTTGGGGAAGAAGAGATAAATGCCCATTTTCACTATAGAGTTGTAACACATTTGGCCTGGGTTTTAAAAATCTGGCTGGTTTGCTTACAGAGTTCTCAGAGCATTTTTGTTCGTTCTCCATAAAGAAGCATGAGTTCCACAAAGGCCGAGGCTTTATCTACCCTCGCAGCTGCTTCCCCATTTCTAGGAAGTGACATGCGATGTGGTAGGAGTGCAGCAAGATCTGTTGACTGAATGAGGCACTATCACAAACATGAGTGAGAACTCATGAGTTCAGTGCTGACCTGTATAATACTTGTTTTTCTCTGTAGCAAAGATAGAGTGGAAAAGAAGTAGGAAAGCTCTCCTATATGTGCAGTGCTGTCTTTAACCCTTCAGACTTTGTACCTACTCTCTTCACAGTGAACACTGGGTAGGATGAAACTTCCTGTGCCATGAAACTTCCTGTGCATACATGGGACCAAAGTCATCATTGGTAAGGCTTCTGAAGTTTGGCTTAGGATATTTAACCAGGTAAAGTTACTGATGTTGGAAGCTTTGGCCTTCACATCACTCCTGATACTGTATGCACATTCCTAAAATAATTAGATGGGAAATAGAAGCTTCAGTGACTTGGGACCAGAAATCGATGGGCCTTAGAAATAATGCTGGGTTGGATCATAGAGTCAAAAGGATCGGACATTGTATAACAAAATAAATAATCTGTATAGACTTAAAAGCTCTGGAGAAGGATTTCAGAGGTTATGAATGCAGACATTCTCCAAATAAGAAGCTCATCTCTGACACTGATGATCTGGAAAACAGGATGAGTGGCCAAAATGGAAAACAAGCTAGTGTCCTGAAAAAAAGATGGATGTTTTCTGACTGATCAGGTCTCTGTGATGTCCTTGCACTGTTTGCCTTTGAACAAAAACATTCCTGGAGATGAAAGAAGCGCTAAAGAAAACGCTACCACTCTGGAAACTATGTCAGCTTAATAGGAATCCAATGACAGCACATCACCAAAATATTGGATTGCAAACACCAGATTCCCATTGTTCAAGTACTTTATACATTATCTTGGTATTGGCCCAGTTCTGAGTTTTAGTTAGAATTAAAAAAATGATAATGAAATGAGGTCTCCTTTTGGGACCCCTCTGTTATAGCAGATTTGAGTCTTCTCTCACACCTTGTGTATGAACATCTTGCAAATGCTAATTAATTAATTCTCACAACAGTCTCATAAATTAGTAATGTAACCCTTGTAACTTCAGGTTGAATGAGCTGGGGAATCAAGTAGAAACACATCTTATTACCTGAGAGAGAAGTTTTTCTGTTACCAATTCCCTAAGAAAGTGTTTGGATTTTAAAAGCATAAACAAAAATCTGGAATATTAGGGCGACCAAGATGGCTCAGTGTGAAAAGGCACTTACCACTTCACAGTCCAAGCATAAGTCCAATTTCTTCCATAATGATGGAAGACGAGAACCAACTGTACAAAGTTGTCCTCTGACCTCGACATGTCCTTTGACCTCTACAAGTGCAGTGTGGCACTGGTGACCCCTCCATCACACACACACACACACACACACAGGGCTTCCAGAAATCATGGAATGGATGCATGTCAAAATTTAAGAAAATTTTTTATGCTATAAAATCAGGGGCTGGAAAGATGGCTCAGTGGTTAAGCACGCTTACTCTTCTTCCAGAGGACCCTGGTTCAGTTTCTAGCATCCACTTTTGGTGACTCACAACCCCTTATAACTCCAGTGCAAGGAATCTGACACCTTCTTCTGGTCTTGTAGGCACCCACACACATGTGGCATACGCACACACAAATACACACATAAACATAAATAAAAATAAAAATTTAAAACATCAAAGTCACTTCCAACATGGTGTTTCAACTCAGAGGAGAGTGAGGTTGGGACATTATTTCTTTAAAGAACAATAGAAATTGCTTTCTGTTCTTGATGAACTTGCTGAATCTTTATTTAAAAATATATATTAGCTTTGCTGATGCTGTTCATTTATTTACATGTCTTTGACCAAAAAGAAAAAAAACAACCAGTCTCCTAATTCAATATATTGTGCTGTGTGGCCACATCTCATGCCAGAGGATTCAAACCTGGACTTAACTTCTTGGAAAAGGAGAAATTGCATGCACTGGGCTGGGTTCCAGTGGGTTTTTTTTTCCCCACTTTCTGAGGCCATGTGTGCCTTGTCCATCTTCAGAATTTTAGACCCAAGTAAGTAAACATGGTTTGGAATAATTCATGTGGAGCATGTTTGGTAAATGACTGAAATTTACTCCAGATTTGAGAGATTTCTAAGGAAGACAATAGCCAGTCACTGGCTGCAGTATCTTACAGTGAGAGACAGACAGCGAGAAAGTCTTCTGTCATCCTCTCCTCTGATCTGGGCCTCGGGCTGGTGTGCTCTAGTAAGATGGTTAAATGCTGTCTAGAATGGTTAACGTCAAAACCTAGGGGTTAGTTTTCACTCTCTCACTCACTCATTCATTCATTTTTAAAACTGATACATGGACACAAAAGTGCACATATTTATGGGGTATTATGTGATGTTTCAATGTGTATACATTGTGGAGAGTTTAAATCAGGTTAGGTGCATTTCCTCAAAGATTTGCCATTGTTATGGTGAAGAATTTAAAATCCTTTATTTTAACTTGATGGTATAAGTATTAATCTGATCCTAATGTCCTCATTCCATGGGCATCTGTAGGTTCTTGACAAATAGGAGTGTCTGTGTTTGACACTTATCCTGTAAAGTAGGACTGTTGAGGAAAGTAGTCAAATGCTCCCACTAAGCCTGAGGAATATATTCTGTATCCCTGTACATCAGTTGTCAAGGGTTAGTTTCTTACATTTCTTTGGGAAGAAAATAAATATTCCATCCACCATTCCCTATGTTTGTATTTGGACACTAATCTTGAGCTGCTATCAGGTTTCTGAATGAATCACTGCCTATACCTTAGGGAAACTAAGCAAACCTGTACTAGACATCAGTCTGCATTGAGCATACACAATTTCTCCAGCACTATTTATTAAAAACACTTTCTTTGACATAATATTTACAGTTGTCAAAATATGGACTCAACATAAGCATCCATCAACTGACGTAGGAATTAAAGGAATGTGTCTACATGTATCATGGAATATTACTCGCTATAAAATGAACAAAAGCCAGTCATTTGTGACAACATGGATGGAAATGAAGACCATTATGCTTAGCAAAATAAGCCAGAAACAGAAAGACAGCTACCACATGATTTCACTTTAAAAAGTCGATCTCATAGAAGATAAAAGTAAAATCGTTCTAAAAGGTGGGTGAGAGGGCAAGGGCAGGAAGAGGAAGTGAGGTCTATGGGTGCGAAGTTACATTTGCACGAGTAAGAAGTTGTGATGTGATGTTTCACAGCTGGGCATCTATAGATAACAGCTACATACTGTACATCTCAGAATGCCAGAAGAGAAGGCACTGGATATTTTCACTTTGAAGAAATGATAGATATTTAAAGAGATAAGCTCAATCTGATTTAAACACTGCACAATGTCTACATGTATTGAAACATCACATGGCATACCCATTCATATGTGCACATTTTTTTATGTGTCGGTTTTAAAAGGAATGGGAAAAAATGAAGCCAGCAATGGTGGGAGCTCGCTAGGGCTTTCTTCTAGCCTTGGAGCCCTGTTGAAGTCTCCCATCTGGGTTTCTGTGCCTCTGAGACTCATTTGGGATCCCAAGGAAATGAGTAAGAAGATTGTTAGCTCAAATAATTCTCAGACAATGCTATATAGCCTTGATTCTAAAACATTCTGTGAAGAATATTTTGCTTTTCTTAAGACCTCTGAAGGCTTCTCTGTTAGCCATACAGTTTAAACTTTTCTTTAACTAATCCTAAGGTATTTTAAGTCTAAACTCAAGAGATTAAAGTTAAATATATTGTCACACTATAAATATTGTAACTTAAACTCACCAATGTCAATGGGTAAGTTGTTATGTTTATACTAATTTCTGTTTTCAGTACCTCTGAGCAGTATGCTAGAATCTAGTTATCTAAACCTTCTAGCAAAGGTGGTAAATGCATTACTTTGGCAAATATTTTTAGAAGACAATATGTAGATTAAAATAGTGACAGTTGTCAAATTCCTTCGCATTTTAGTTTTTTAGATTGTTTATTCTTATGAACTATTTTGTTTTTACTCTGACGCGTACAATTAAGTCTGTTGTCCAAATTTCTTTGAAGCAGATCAGGCAAACTGCATCGTTGTACTGTGTAAAAGTGTTTGTCTCTAGCACCAGAATAACTTGCTTCATTCTGAAATGAAATAAATGGCAAGAATGTCTTTACCTCCGTGAGTGGCCATGTTTGAAAAATCCACTCTGAAAGTGCCTGTGGGTCTGAGAGGCTTTTAAAGATGCAGAAGTCAGCTCTGCCAAACAAAAGAATGTCCCGAAAGACCCAATCAGCTCATTTCTTCTCTTCTAACTTCAGAGGTAAAACTGACCACATCTTGTACCATAGAGGCCAGAAAGCAATTCTTCCCTGGCGGTACTAGTGGGGAGCCTATGCTCTACATTCACAGCCCACAAGGGGATGTGCAGGTAGAAGTCAAGAGCATAGCTTTACTCTCATTATGTTTGTACTTCAAAAATCCAAGATGCCTCCTTCCCACAAGGAGAGGAGATACACAGCCAAGGGTATAGACTTTTAAAGAATTGTAGTTCTGACACTTCCTATCAAGAGTATATTTTTGCACCTCAGTTTCCCCACTGATAAAGTGAAGATGAATGTAAGACCAATCAGATGAGTGAAGGTGAGCAAAGTATCTTAAATACCAGGAACACAGAAAGCATTGCTTGTTTTCTTTTAGAACATGAAGTGGTGAAGAAGTGCAGTATATACTAACGTCTCTCCAGATAATTTGGAGTTTTGCATGATGTTTATTTTGGGTAAAATTTAGATTGTATTGATACTTAATGGGCATGTTCATTTTTCATCTTAATTTTGTAACTCTTGTTGATATCTTTTAATTATGTCTTTTCCCTGACTTCTAATTTAGCTAAAATTTAACAGACACACATACCGACAGAATAGTTTCATGTTATGGGTGTTATGAAATATCTTGTTTTGGCTTCCTATCCTTTTGAAGTTTGATAAAAGATTTCACTGGAGTTACCAACTTGCTTCAAATTCTTTGGGATCTATGTAAACATGAAGTAGAACGTGAGGAGAATGTTCTCATTTCCTTTTACTTTAAGAAACTTCCCGACACTCCTCTTAAGTTACCTTGATGTTTGTTACATATTATTTTGAATATCTGGTTCTGAATCTCCCAATTGTGCAATTCTTCATGTGGCTTCAAACATACAGTATCAGAGGGAAAGCAAGCTCAGGTTTGCCTTAAACATAAGAACAGTTTCTGGTTGCTGTCCCTTTGCAGTTGGATTGTGTGATAGCTGCCAAGTAGAAATGTACCAAGTAGGCCTATTCTGCATTAATCTAAAGAACCTAAAGAAACATAAAAGGTTCCAGAGACAGTTACTTACAGCCACATATCCTAGCAACCAAGTCTGTATTTGACCACAGTGTCTTCACTAATTAGGAGCCAAGGTAGTGATGGTTACTTACCTGCTAAATCTGAAACTGGTCACAATGCAGAGGTAATAATCATAGTCATTGGGGTTTAGAAAGAATTATAAAAAAATTCACAATAGTAACATATTCTGAAGAAAAGAAAAAAACTTCATGGGGTTGAACAGAAATATGACATAAATTAGATTTTACAAATGACATCTGCTACTTGATCAGTTAGGAAAGCACAAAAAATCCCTCCTATGGTCAGCACTGTGTGATGT
>NW_008342276.1:1099063-1107133 GCF_000622305.1 Nannospalax galili | reverse complement strand
TTTATTTATTATTTTATGTGTGAGTGTTGCCTGCATGTGTGTAAGTGCACCCATGTCATGGAATGCATGAGAGGTCAGAAGAAGGCATTAAATCCCCTGGAACTGGAGTTACAGATTGTTGTTAACCACCAGGTGAGTGCTGGGAATCAAACCTGGGTCCTCTGCAAGAGCGGTCAATGCTGGTACCTGCTGAGCCATCTCTCCAGCCCCTAAAATTTTTTTTGTTACTCCTTTAAGCATTTTATACACATGGACATGATCATATTAACATGCCTCCTCTTGATGAAAGACATCACGGGAAAAGACCTCCATTCTTGCTTAAGTATCTTGAGGATACTGATTGTTGATCTTATTTTTAAGCATGTTTGATGAATAATAACTCAAGAAGTGCTATTAAAATGCTTAATACATTTTGGGGCTGGAGAGATAGCTCAGCAGTTAAGAGCACTGACTGATCTTGCAGAGGACTCGAGTTCAATTACCAGCACCTACATGGCAGCTACAAACTGTCCTTAACTCCAGTTCCAGGGGAATCCGAAGCCCTCTTTTCTGACCTCCGTGGCATTGCCCCACATGGGTGCACTCACATACATGCAGGAAATATACTCATACACATAAAATAAAAATAATAAATAAAATATTTAAAAAATGCTCAATACATTTTAAAGCATAAAGTCCACTCCACTCATTTTGCCAGGACCACTATTACTAATGTCACTGCTTTCTCTGTTTCTATTATTAATGGAAAGGAATATCTGATCAATTTATTGAATTACGTTGATACACTACCAAAGCAGCACTAGCTTACTAATAGATTCTCATTGAATGATAAATATGATGCTTCTTTACTCATTAATAAATTTCAATCTAGGTCAATAATAGAATGAGAATAATACTATTTAAATGTATGAATGTGAAACTGAGACTTGGCAGTATTTTGTAACTTAAAAACTAGATAACTGACAAACCAGGACCAAAATTTAACTGCTTTCAAAGACTGTCATTTCAGATTTTCTTTTTCCCTCCCTGCCCCAGGTCCTCCCCACCTGCTTCTGTCTGTCTCATTTGCCTATGTACAGTGTACATATCTTATCTGAAGTGCTTAGGACCAGAAATATCTGGATTTCCTTTTTTAAATTTTGGTCACAGATTTGTTGGGTAGCATGCCTCCCAAGTAGAGTTTGGGGACATGAGAAAGGTGATTGTGTTTGAGAGGGACAGGGGTGGATCATCAAGAAGCCTGGACCAAACCCCAATTCCTCCACCTCACCAGATAGAGTACTCTTCCTTCTTTCTTCGTGGAGGAAATGGAGAGAGGTGAAAGCAAAGAGGAGATATTCTAAGCAAACAGCAACAGCTACAGAAAAAACAACTTCGCAGATACTCTACTGGGTATACCTCTGGAGAATAAAACCACCTTTCCCAGCAGAAAGAAAATGGAAATGTATCTCTACCAAACACAGAAATTCACAGCTGTTCCTCTCATTGGAAAAGAGTTTGTAGAATGATTGGCCATGAATTCCCCAGAGTTAGCCAGAAAGGTTTGGTACTGTGTCTTACACTTTCTGCCTTAGTCCAACACATGCAGCAAAGCTTCATCTCTTCATCTCTCCTCTCTGACTTACTGCTGGTTTGATCACTAGGCATATGTTAATTATAATATATAACAATTTCATAATGGTAAAAAAGTCATCAGTCAACACATATGTGTTGCTATTAATAAGGAAAGGTTCTTTTCAAAGCATATGATATCACCAGTCATATGTTAAATATAATATACAATTTTTTATAATGGCAAGCAATCATCAGTCAATGCATGCATATTGCTATTAATAATGAAAATAATGAAAGGTTAGTGTGATGACTCCTAATCAATCAGGTTTAATTAATATATCTTTCAATTCTGACTTTGTAGAAAGATTGCTGTTATTTTATTTAACCATTTCCAAATTGTAGATGCTAGATTTTTTAAAATCTGTAATCTCAATAAATGAATTAAATGAATTCTTCAGTCTACTCCATTGCTAAACAGAGCTGGAATTCTTCTAACTTGGTCGGTTGGTTGGCAGTATGCAGCCCCGTGTACTTGCCATGCTGTATCTTCTGTTAATTACTCTTGTCGGAAGAATATAGCATATTATAAATAACTGCTTGTAAAAATGCTTGTGACTTGGAAACACATTTCCTGAATAAGAAGCACAGTCTCAAAATATTTGTTCCAGTTCAGATATATGAGCAATCCTGTCTCAACAATTTTATTGCTTCTGGGGTGCACAAATAATGATGATTTTCTTTATCCTGAGAATCTTTTAATATAGTAGGTTAAATGGGCAACAATAAACACTCTTACCTTGTTACAAAGTCTATCATGAAAGTCCTATTTCTTGCCAAGATTTTCTCAATTATGCAAAATGCATATATTTAAGGTGATTCTTAAGTCTCCTAAGATTTTGCTTACATCCAAATATCTCTGTAATTTCCCACTCTGTGATTGACATCTTTAGAGAATTATTGTTGCTATTTCTACCTTTGCTGTAGCACTACTTCATAGAGTACTTCTACAGAATATGACCATCTAAACTATCACATTAGAATAAAAGATTGTATTTCCATGATCATTCTAGAACCAAGAAAACAACCCCAAAAAAACACCCAATAAATCAGCTAGAAACTGGGCTAATGCGGTTAAATTAACTTATCAAACTAGAAGGGAAGTGACTACAACAAATAAAATGATTCATCTGTGATAAAATATTCAACAAATGAAAATTATTATAGTTTGGGGAATTGACTACGACTTTCGTTTCTCCCAAGGTCTTAGTCTGAAGCCATCTCCGTTTTGTACTCTGTGCAGGAAGTGCATTTATCATCAAACTGTTGATAGGTTTAACAATAGAGGAATCAGATGGTGATCTCAGTTACTCCCATTGGGAATGCGATTGCTTCATGAAAGTTAAAGTGAAAATGCTGGGTCGTGGAAGAGAAGAGCCAAGAGGGAAAGTCAGGAGCATTGTTCCCCAGGTTCCATGAGGTGCAAAGGCCTTGATGAAGCCAGGAGCAAACTGTATTCAACAGACTTGAAGGGGAATTCAGGTGGAAGCAGCAATTCTTAAGAAACTGAATGAGCTCTGAGATGAGATAGTTCATTTATGCTCTCATGACTCATGCTTCCTGAGTGGTGATCATATATAGATATAATTTGCAGCACTCAGCCTCATCATAGCTATCAGTGGGAAGCTCACATATGGAGCAGTTTTCTGATAGGTCGTCACGTGTATCTCTTTGGTGCAGGAGAATTAAAAAAACATATCTTGAAAACTCTTTTTAAAATGATAGACGAGATTCCCCTTCAGTTGGATGAGCAGTTATCTTAAGTATTTTTGTAACTACGATGACTGCGTCTCTGTACATGAGCATTATTACATAACTGTTTGAAAGATATTTATAATGACTATTTGTATTGATTAATTGATTTGTTCACCTGTAGTAATTAATGAAAATTACCATAAAACCAGCCTAAATTAAGCTATTAGTTTTAAAACAAAGTTTAAGAAGTTTGTGTACATTAATAAATAAAATCTGACATTAAAATTTATTTTACTAGCTGGGGATGGTGGCGCACGCCTTTAATCCCAGCACTCGGGAGGCAGAGGCAGGCAGATCTCTGTGAGTTCAAGTCCAGCTTGGCCTACATAGTGAGCTCCAGGACTGCTGGGGCTACAGGGAGACCCTGTCTCAAAAAGAACAAATTTTTTTTTTTTAGTTTACTGTAGCAAAGTGTTTAAAACAAATTTTCCATTTTAATGATTTCTAAGCATAGCATTCTGTGGCATTAATTATATTCACAGTGTGTACAGTAATCAGCAGTATCTAACAAAGATTTGATAACTGTTACATGCTTTCTCATTCCTTTTCCATATGACACTTCTTACTTTTAATCTACTTTCTGTTTTATGAATTTATCCCAAATGTTCAATATAAATACTATCAGACAATATTTGTCCTTTTCTGACTATCTCATTCACTCAGTGTACCTTTTTTTCAATGATCATCAATGTTGTAGTTTGGAAGAGAACTTTACTTTGATTTTTTTTTTTACCACACTTAAAACAAATTTTGGCTTTATTTATTTTTATTTTATGTGAATGAGTGTTTTATGTATATGTTTGTAAGTGCACTATGTGCATCCAATACCCATTGAGATCAGAAGAGGGCGTCAGATCCCCTGGAACTGGAGTTGGGGATGGTTGTGAACCACAAGTTGGATTCTGGGAACTGAACTCAGGCCCTCTGCAAAAACAGCAAGAACAGTCAGTGTGCTTAACCACTGAGCTGACTCTCCAACCCACACACTTTCTTATGATAAAGCATTATCTAATTTTACTTGCCTGTAAAAGTAACTATCAGATATGGCTATTTATAAAGATCTCATTTAAAAGCTTAAGAAAGTGAGAATCAGAGAGGTAAGTGGTCAGACTAAATTAATTACTAGGAGGCATGGATGCCTTAGTTCAGTTCCTCACATTCCAAGTCCGGGGCTCCTTCCACTTTACCATCCTATTACCAGTCATTCCTCTTACTCTTGCATTTGCTTCCTCCCTGTCTGTTTTCTCATTGTGCATCCACACTTTACATATTGCTTTTCTCCTAAATCTTTAGTCTACTGTTAGGATTTGCAGCTCCCAAGTGACTCGTGTTGATAATCTCAACCTGCCACTCAATTTAGAGAAATGTTTAGTTAAGAAAGAGACCAATATATATTTTGTTCATTTATCTTTAAAAACTCTTGCACAGAGTATCTGCTGAAATATTTGAAATAAAAAGTCATTTCAACTGGTACCAGATCACAACTTTTAAGCACATTTTAAAGGCCATTGACAGATACTTAACACAACTGAACAACACTATCTACTAAAAGTACAGCAAAATTCTAAATCTGCAGGAGAAAACAAAGTGTTTTTTTATAAAGAGAATTAAATGCAATAGGCACTCATTTATATGACTGAGCCATTTGCTTTGAACTTTTTAGTGAAGGCTAAATTTAGTTGTGTTTTTAAAATCACATGAAACATTTCTTACTTAGAAATGACATCTAGCAAGCACCCTCTTGAAACATCTCCATAATAACCTATAATTATTGTAATTCAGAAATGTGTCAAACATAAAACTGTAAAAGTAAAACAAACTTAAACTAAGATTGACAAAATCTACTGCCAAAACTTCTTGAAGTAATTATGAATTATATGGTCCCCGGAATGGATATTCAAATGCAATTCATGGACCCATTTGAAATATGCCCAATGAAAACTAAAGCAATCATGTTGCCTCATATCTCTTTGCTCCCTACCGTCTGGCTTATTTCACTCATCATAATTCCACCTAAATAACACCTCCATCGCTACATCCAATATCTTTCAATTCCATAAAAACAGGCATGAATGGTGAATGTGAGTCTGCTGAGTAGGGCTTTGGTAGGATGGGCAGGTATCACAGGTATCACAGGTCAGTGCCTCATGAGAATACAAAGAAAGGAAAGAAAAGTCATAACTCTGGGATTTCACATTTTTTTTCTTTAAAATATTTTCCCCAGTTAATTATTTATTTAATAACCACATACTTAGAAGAAGCATTTCATTACAACAGCATTGAGATACTCAGTAACAATTTTCTGAGCTAAGATGAATCTTTTTCAAAACTGGCTGTAAATTTTCAGGTTTACAGTTGAATTATTACAGTTATACAATATTGTACTCAGTATAAACTCTAGAAGACATAAAATTAAATGAGATTTTGACATTTAAAAAAGATCTCCATTTCATTATTAAAATAGACAGTTTCATACAGAAAAAATCATTTTCAATGCAATTGACATTAAGATGTTTGCACATGCGTTTCTAATCTCTATATATCTGATCCTTACTAGTGACAGTAGGTTACTTCCTGAGCTCCTTGGAATCAGAGCATGGATATGAAGTCATCAGGTAGATTTCAATGGTAACGTTTTACACATCTACTAATTATTATTATTTTTTAATCATTATTGTTTAATTTTTAATAGCTACATGATTAGAAGAAGCATTTCACTACAGATTTAACATATTCAGTAACACACTCCAGAGCAAGAGTACATCTCTTTCACAAGTGGGTGCAAGTTTCTAGGTTCACAGTTGAGTTTATACAGTTATGCAGTATTGAACTCAGTATAAGCCCTGTAAGACATAAAATTGAATGAGTTTTTAACCTTTAAAAATGATTTCCATTTCATTTTAGAACATAGTGTTCCTTGCAGAAAGGCTCATTGTTTTTGCTACTAATACTGAGATGTTGGCCCATGCATCTGTCCTCCTACTCTTATCACGCCATCCTCTGAAGGGGTTACTCAGATTGCCAATAGGGAATAGGGATGCAGACCACTCTAGCTTCTTCCATGCTGAACAGGGTTCACAGGGTGAGGCAATTGGAGTACCACTTCAGTGAATCTATCTAAAAGACTCCCAAATTGCATAACTCTTATCTCTAAGGGGAAAAGAAAGTCCTTGAATCAGGAATAGGAGATGTGAAGGAGAAGTAAAGGCATGAGTAATTAGCATTACAAGTTCTAGATAGGGAACTAGAAAAAAGTCAGAACAGGGTAATTTTCAAATGTTCATATGAGAGTCCATTGGCATTTTCTTAGTTCTATGCTGGGTTACTATTTGGGAGTCCCTTTGGTCACCATGGCAAACAACTCAAAAGAAGGTATCTCCTATCTGGCATTGTTGTTTGTTATGTAGCCTTTAGCTATGCATATGGACG
This sequence comes from Nannospalax galili, assembly GCF_000622305.1. Classification (NCBI taxonomy): domain Eukaryota; kingdom Metazoa; phylum Chordata; class Mammalia; order Rodentia; family Spalacidae; genus Nannospalax; species Nannospalax galili. The sequence continues at coordinate 1,100,338 of NW_008342276.1, read as the reverse complement.
ACCCCTTTAATCTTTGATTATACTTTCCCTTTGGATGTTCAAGGCCACAGAGTTGGCCCAGATAAACCAATTTATTTTCACTCTTATGGTCCTTTGAGGATCTGTTCTTCAGGGGTAAAACAGGCTTGGGAGGAGCCCCTGGCTCCTTTCTTTTACTAGTTCCACCTATGTGAAGATAAGTCAAAGGTCCTGCTTGACCATGATTGGCTTTGCTTCGAAGCATGGAGGAAGTGATTCCTCTGTGTTGACCCTCCTCTTTGTAGACTGGACACTGGTTCAAGTCCATCTGTTGGGATCTCCTTGGATGCTTTTATCAAGAGGACAGGTGACCCACCACAATTACAGGACATTTTGAGAGATGCTCATAGTCCCCTGGAACTAGTCGACCCAGGAGAGCAAAGAGCAAAAACTGTCCTTTATGTCCCTCTTACCAAATTGGTATAGGCCTCAAAGTATGTCTGTTAAACATCCAAGAACTGTGTGTCATATAGATAAATCTTGGGCAAAGACCAATTGTTCTCAGATAAACCTTACCTAGACATATTTCTTGATCTGCTATGTATAATTTGTCAGTAGGTTGTAGGAGTAATATGGTCCCCTCTGGTTTTCAAAACTAGCTAGGCATTGTTTATCTCTCACATTGTCTCACCCCTGTACCATAGCTTTCCCACTTAAGGTGCCCCCATTTCCCCCCTTTCTCCCTTAATAATACCCTTCTCCTACGGTCCTACCTCTCTTGAGCTCCTTTTTTCCCCTTACCCGCTGGGTTCCTTGTATACCCTTCCCTCCCTCCTCCATTAAACTAACCCAATTTTTATCCATATCTCCCTTCTTAAGGCCTGTTTCTTATTGTTCTCTTTCAGGTTCGTTCTTTTCCTTTACCTCCCTGCTTCCTTTCCATTATCCTGGCTCCTGTAATTATGTCTGGATACATACTCACTTATCTGGGTTTGGTTCTAGAATCCACATATGAGGGAGAACATATGTCGATTTTTTTTCTGAGTCTGTGTTACTTCACTTAGTATAACAGTTTCTAGTTCCATCCATTTACCTGCAAATTTCATGATTTCATCTTTCTTTATTGCTGAGTAAAACTCCACCATATAAATGAATTACATTTTCATTATCCACTCATCAATTGAGGGACACTTAGGTTGCTTCCATCTCTAGATGGACTTGAACCACTGTCCAGTCTACAAAGAGGATGGTCAACACAGAGAAAACATTTCCTCCATGCTTTCAAGCAAAGCAAACCGTGGTCGAGTAGGACCTTTG
>NW_008342276.1:1097716-1098924 GCF_000622305.1 Nannospalax galili | reverse complement strand
TATTAGTGATGTTGAACATCTTTTAAGATGTTTCATAGCCATCTTTACTTCTTCTTTTGAGAACTCTCTGTTCAACTCCTAAGCCCATCTTTTAATTGGGTTTCTTCTTGTCTTGGTTCTCTGTTTTTTGGATTCGTTATGTATTCTGATATTAAACCTCTGTTGGATGTGTCACTGGTAAAGATTTTCTCCCATTCTGTGGGTTTTCTGTTCACTTCCCTGGTTGACTCCATTGATGTACACAAGCTTTTTAGTTTAATGAGGTCCCATTTGTTAATTCTTGCCCTTGTTTCCTGAGCAATTGATGTCCAGTTTAGGAAATCGTTTTCTACACCTGTATATTGTAGGCTTTTCCCAATGTTTTCTTCTAACAGTTTCAGATTTTCAGGCTTTACATTGAGGTCTTTGATCCATTGGGAATTGGCTTTTGTGCAGGGTTAAAGATAGGGGTTTAGTTTCGTTCTTCTACAGGTGGAGATCTAGTTTTGCCAACACCATTTGCTGAACATGGTGGCTTTCCTCCAGTGAATATTCTTGGCCCCTTTGTCAAATATCAGGTAGCTGAAAACGCATTTACTCATATTTGGGTGTTCAATTTTGTTCCATTGATCTATGGGTCTATTTTTGTGTCAGTACCTTGTTGTTTTTATGACTATAGCCCTGTAATACAGCTTATAGTAATTCTCCCTGCTTTGCTCTTAGTGCTCAGGGTTGTTATGGGTCTCTGAGGTCTTTTGTGCTTCCATATGAATCTTAGGATTCCAATTCTGTGAAAAATGTCATGGGGATTTTGATTGGCATTGCATTGAATCTATAAATGACTTTTGGTAGGATGGTCATTTTCACAATATTAATTCTTCCTATCCATGAGCATGGGCTGTCCTTCCATCTTCTGATGTCTTCCTCAACCTCTTTCTTTAATGATTTAAAATTTTCATTGTAGAGCTCTTTAATATCTTTGGTCAAGTTTATTCCAAGGTATTTTATTATTTTTTGCAGCTATTGTGAAGGGGAGTGTTTCCATGTGCTCTTTCTGTGATTGCTTGTTATTGGTATATAGAGAGGCTACAGACTTTTCTAGGTTAATTTTGTAACCTCTCACTTTACTGAACTTGTTAATAATTTCTAGGAGTGTTCTGGTGGAATTTTTGGCATCTCTTAGATATAATATCATATTATCTTAAAAGGGGGTAATTTGATCTCTTCTC
>NW_008342276.1:1097173-1097552 GCF_000622305.1 Nannospalax galili | reverse complement strand
TGTTATATATGGCTTTAATTATGTTGAAGTATGTTCCCTCCAGTCCAATTCTCTGTAGGACTTTGAACATAAATGCATGCTGAATTTTGTCAAAGGCCTTCTCTGCATCTATTGAGATGACCTTGTGGTTCTTGTCTTTGATCCCATTATATTATTTATGATGCTTATTGACTTATGTGTATTGAACCATCCCTGCATCTCTGGGATAAAGCTGACTTTATCATGGGGGATGACCTTTTTGATGTTTGTCTATATGCGGTTTGCAAGTATTTTGTTGAGAATTTTTGCATCCATGTTCATTAAGGATATGGGTCTATAATTTTCTTTTTTATTTGTATCTTTATCTGGATTTTGTATTAGAGTGATGCTGGATTCCTAT
>NW_008342276.1:1033295-1096888 GCF_000622305.1 Nannospalax galili | reverse complement strand
TTTGGGTCTTAAAGTCCTGTAGTATTGTTTTTTTAATGAAGTTGGGTGCACCAGAGTTTGGTGAATATATGTTCATGATTGTAATATCTTCTTATTTTTCCTTTGATCAGAATGAAGTGGCCCTCTTGATATCTTCTGATTAGTTTTACTTTAAAGTCTATTTTGTCAGAAATTAGGATTGCTACACCTGCTTTTTTCTTAGTACCATTTGCTTGGTATATTTTTTTTCCCACCTTTCACTTTGAGATAGTGTCTGTCCTTGAAAGTGAGATGAGTTTCTTGCAGACAACAAAAAGATGGGATTTGTTTCTTAAGCCATTCACCTAGTCTGTGTCTTTTGACTGGGGAGTTCAGTCTGTTGATAAAGTTATTAATGAAAGATGAGTATTGAATTCTGTCATTTTTATTTTTACTTACATTCATGTCGTAGCTGTACTTTTCCACAGTTATACCTTCACTGAATTTCTTTCCGCCACTCCTTGGGCATAGTCATTCCTTTCTTCAGCTCTTTGTATTCTTTCCAGAACTCTCTGAAGGGCTGGTTTTGTGGACATGAATTCCTTCAGCCTATTTATGTCATGGAAGCTTTTTCTTTCCCTTTCACTATAATAGACATTTTGTCTGGGTTGGCATATGTAGTCATTTAAAACTGGGAATACTTTGGTGCAGGCACTTCTGGCTTTCATAGTTTGCATTGAAAAGTCAGCTGTAATCCTAATGGGTTTTCCTTTATATGTGACTTGTTTTTTGTTTGCAGCTTTCAGTACTGTTTCTTTGTTGTGTGTGTTTAGTATTTTTACTATGATGTGCTGTGGAGAGTTTCTTTTCTGGACCTGTCTGTTTTGTGTTCTATATGCTTCTTGTATTTGTATGGGCATGTCTTTCTTTAATTTTCAGAAATTTTCTTCCATGATTTGGTTGAAGAGCTGGTCCATGCCATTATCTTGGGATTCTTCTCCTTCCTGTATGCCTATGATTCATAAGTTTGGTCTTTTTATGGTGTCACTCAATTCCTGCATATTCCATTCTTGTGCTTTCTTAAATTTTTCATAATCTTTGCTAGAGTGATCTAGTTTATCCACTTTATCTTCCAATCTTGATATTCTGTTTTCCATTTCATTCATCCTATTGGTGAGGCTTTCTCCCATCATTTCTAATTGGCTTACTGAGTGTTTCACTTCCGTCTTCATTTCAGCCTGAGTAGCCTTCAGTATTTCTAACTCTTTTCTGAATTAATTCAGAAGTTTATCCCTATCTTCCTTCAGTTCTTTGATTTCTTTGTTTGTGTGTTCTTTAAATTCACTGAATTCTTTTATCATGTTTATTATTGTTTTAGAGTTCCACGACCTGCATTATCTCTTGGTGGTTCTCATTGTACTCCCCTAGAGGGCTATTGGTATTTGGTGGGGATATGTTATTTTGGTTTTTCATGTTATTTTTTTCTCTGTGATTTTGACATGTGAATTTCTTTTGTTGTTTCTGATTCTTGTGTGATAATCAAGCCTTCAAGTTTAGGTCTGCTTCTTTTTGTGAACTTTATGTATTTTTGTGGTTTACTTTTGGGGCATGAAGGGCTTGTTCCTTTAAGCTTCCAGTTTTCTGTTTTGATTTTATATTGGAGCGGCCAGATTGCTTTTGTCTTCAGGAGTTCCCACAGAAGCCTGTCAGATGAGTATCAGATGCTCTCAGGTTTTTTTCTAATGTCTGGATCCCTCCAGAATAGATTTTGGCCTCAGGAATTTTGGGGTTGGACTGGCCTGGGAGTAGAGCCCAGGAAAGATGCTGGTCTAAGGCAGCTGGTGGCCATGCCTCCTAGAGATGCAAAGGAAGATTTGGGTGGGAGGCAGCCCCAAGGGCCCTTGGGGCTTCACTGAGGAGCTGGGTTGGTCTGGATGCATAAGACCAGGAAGAGGAAAGGTCAGCCCTGGTGTCCAGGAAAGAGGCTGGCAGGTTGTGCAGACCCAGGGAGGCAGAGGGAGGTGAGGACAGGGCCAGGCCCAGAGCGCCCCTGGGGACCCCAGAAGGAACTGAGTTACTCTGGATGCACATGATCAGGAAGCAGTGGTGGTTCCCAAGGTGTCTGGGGCACCAAGACAAGGAATGGGACAGGACCCAGGCTAGGAGGAGAGACAGGCCGGGGAGATGGGAGGGTGAGTGAGGTTGGGGGAGTCAAGGCAAGGAGGGCAGGTTAGACTTACCCTGGAGAGAGAGGCCTGTGGGTTGGAGAGAGGCCTGAGGTCCTGCAGGCCCAGGGAAAGGGACTCCACATTTTATACACTGTTTGTTAAAGAAGATAAAAGAGGCAGTAGAGTTCTAAGTCTCTCTGAAGCATCAGTAGTTGGACATACCCACCTCCTAATCGAATTTAAGAAGATGCTATCTTAAATATGGTAAGAAGATCATATCTTAAACATGGTAAAGGAAATAAAAGCAAAAAGAAAGAACTTTAGGCATCTTAAAGCCTAAAATAGTCTTTTTTATTTTTATTTTATTTTCAAAAAATATTTTATTTATTATTTTTATTTTATGCATATGAGTGTATTGCCTGCATATATGTGAGTGCACCTGTGTCCTGCAATGCCACAGAGGTCAGAAAAGGGCTTTGGATTTCCCTGGAACCAGAGTCGAGGATGGTTTGTAGTTGCCATGTGGATTAGGAAGTAAAGATGCAGTGTACTGGTTTGAACTAGAGAAATGTGGGATTTCAACTATTTCGATTGTGCCTTAATGAAATTATATACTTTATACAGATTTATTTAGTACTATGAAATGCATTTCTTGGCTACAGTGTTACCTGAATATGCTAAAAATATTTTTGAATAAGTAATTGTAAAGGAAGTGGTATCTGTGTATGAAGGAAAACATGGAAATGAAGTACAAGCTAAGAAGGAAGGAGTATAGCAGGATTTTTCAAGAAAAAAAATGAGAGATTTACCTCCTAATTGATGCAGTGAGGAGCAGATTCAACATTGGAGAAAACAAGTCCAAGATGCAGAGATCAAATTTGGGTGCTTCTCTCAAAGTACAAAGGGCAGAGTGAAGACATAAGAACAGCAGGAACAGGAAAAATGTTGCTAGTGACATAAAACTCAGGGGAGGGAATATGGGATGGGTTTGATCAAATCACATTATAGACAAATATGAAAATTTCAATTTAAAAAGAGAGAAAATGTTAAAAAAAAGATTCACTGTAAAGGGAAAAAATGATAAAATAGTAACAAAAAACAACTGAATCAAACTTCCAGGAACTGAAATAACTCTTAATTACAGAGTTTGACAGATCTTACTTTATTTGGGGTAGAAATAAAAAAAGAAGTGGCATCAAAATAACATCGTACGAAAATTTTTAAAAGCATCTTGATAAAGGAAAATTGATATAGTAAGTGGAATAATGCATATTGAGAGATGCTCCATAGTCCCCTGGAACTTAGTTGACCTAGGAGGGCAAGGAGCAAAAAATGTCCTTTATGTCCCTCTGACCAAATTAGTATAGGCCTCAAACTATGGCTGTTAAGCATTCAGTAAGTTTAGTTCCACCAGTCAGGTACTTTTAATTGTCATGTGCTATGTAGATAAGGCTTGGGTAAAAAAAACAAATATTTTCAGATAAACCTTGACTAGATATATGTTTTGTTCCTTAAACTAGTTGACTAAACTATGACCTTAGAAATTTTAAGATTATGTGTATATCATTTTTGTCTCATCCTGCAAAAGACTTTCATCACTTGCTTAAGATATTCTCATTTTTTTCTATTTTGGAAAATATCTCCATTCCTATATTCTTTTAACATCTTTTACATTCTCATTCTCTTTTCTTAAATAATCATGAGACATAATAGCATTAACTAATAAATTTTACATCTGTTGTGAGACTTCTTTTCCTGGGGATACTAAGCAGTGCTTATCCCCTTTTATGGTTCTAGTGTCAAACCAATTTTTGATTAAAGTTTTCCTGGGGAACCAATGAATTTACTGAGCTTACTTACAAAGATGACGGAGGGGTTGCTGAAGTGTATGAGTGACCTGAGGGTATGCACACTGGAAAGCCTTTACCCAGCATGGATCAAGCCTTCTCCTAGCCTTGCCCAGATTATACACTTTAGTCATCCCCAAATTCAGGAGACCATGTGTGATTAGGGCGAAATTATATACAGTTGTCTGGGAAGAGTGGCTGCATACTCCAGTGAGGGTCCAATGACCTTGCTTACTCCTCCTTTAATGAAGGAACACAACCATCAACAAGTCCAATTGTGATGATGTTTAGCAATCAGGCACAGCTGAAGTTGTGATGATGGCAGTTATTTGATGCAGAGGAGACTGCTGCACAGCATCATTTAAAAGGATTTGGTGTTAGGTTCTACAAATGAGGGAGAACATATGTCTTTTGTTTTTCTGAGTCTGTATTACTTCACTTAGTATAACAGTTTCTAGATCCATCCATTTACCTGAAAATTTCATTGTATTATCTTTCTTTACTGCTGAATAGAACTCCATTGTGTAAGTATACCACATTTTTGTTAACCACTCATTTGAGGGGCACTTAGGTTACTTCCGTCTCTTAGCTATTGTGAAAACAGTAGTAATAAACATGGTTGTGCAAGTGTCTCTACAATAGGATGAGTCCTTTGGGTATATGCCAAGGAGTGTATAACTGGGTCATAGGTTCATTTTTAGTTTTTTTTTAAGAGTTCTCCACACTGTTTTCCATGGGGTTGCACGAGTTTGCAATCCCACCAGCAGTGAATGAGTGTTCCCCTTTTTCCATATCCTTGCTAGCATTTCATGTCATCTGTTCTCTTGATCCTAGCCAGTCTGATTAGGGTAAGATGAAACCTTAGGGTGGTTTTAATTTACAATTTCCTGATTACTAATGATGTTTAACACTTTTTAAGATGTTTCTTAGCCATCTTTATTTCTTCCTTTGAGAATACTCTATTTAGATCTTTAGCCCATCTTTCAAATGGGTCATTTTCTTTCTTGCTTCTTTGCTTTTTGAGTTCTTTATATATTCTGGATATCAAACCTCTGTCAGATGTCTCACTGGTGAAGATTTTTTCCCACTCTGTGGGTTGTCTTTTCACTTTAGCTGTGTTTTTGAACAGAGTAAACAACATGAAGTGTTTGATTTAATACTGTAAGCAAAATTCTCCCATCATACTAGACTGATAATTCATACCACAATAAAATATTATTTGACTACATTTTAGGAGACTGACAATCTAATTTTGAAAGTCAAGAAAGGGAAAGCCACCCTCCCACTATCCCAGGATTAGGCTTCCCTTCTGGTTTGTAGGGATCTAGACTTTTCCAGAATGTCTGAGAGTCTTACTCAGGCCTCCACAGAGTAAGCTTCCTAAATTGCACCTACTCATCCCCCTACTTTGGGCTATCTGCAATATCCCCCACTGCTCCTGGGATTAGGCTTCCCTTCTGAATAATAGGGACCAGCAGTTCCATCTCCCTCTCCTCTCCCTGGACCTGAGCGCCATCCATCTGAGGCATCTGAAGTAGTCCTAACTAGTCCAGGCCGCTTTGCCCTCCTGGAGAGCTCCTAAGTAGCTTGACTGGAGCCATATGGTGCCTCCAATATAAAATCAAAAGAGAGAACCTGAAGCCTAGAACAATCAGCTTTACATATCAAATTAGAGTAATCAAGGTACCTCAATAATACAAAGAGAATCAGACTTTAATTTAACAATGGAAGGCTTGAGTTTCATACCAGAATCACAAGAAACAAAAGAAATCTACAGGCCAAAACCACAATGAATAAACAATGATATTAAAAGCCAAAATATTTCTTCTCCTGGAACAGGGGCCTCTGGCTGACTAGATTTACCAGAAGGGCAGACAGGGGGGAATGGATGAGGGTGCTGACAACACAGTGGACAGTGACAGGGATGGCAGAGTATGGAGCCTCTAGTGGGAGAGGAAGGCTGTTTATCTGATGAGTTTGTAATCATGCTCAGATGCCAAGGAGCTCAGAAGGTGGGTGACTGTGACCAGTGATAGTCATGTATATAGAGATTAGAAATGCATGTGAAAACGTCTCAATGTCAATTGCCTTGGAATGAATTCTTCTGCATGAAAAAAAACAAAAACAAGTATCTTCTTGAAGTCCCTCAAATTAAGGTAAAGAATAAGAACAAATCATTCTGGAAGAATGCAAAGGAAAATAGCTTTAGATACTTAAGTGACAATTGAATTTATTCTTATAATTGTTTTAATAGCTTTTGTATAATCCTCATCACTATTATGAGATATAAAATGTATTTATATGTATTTATCAAATCTGTAACCATTATGCCAAAAAATCTGAATTACTGTAATATTTTGTATATTGTTAAAACTGTAACTTTAATTGTAAAAAAAAAAATTTTAAATTAAAAAAAAAAACCAAAATAATATGTTTCCACCAAATACCACCAATCCGATAGAAGAGTTCTACAATGAGAACCCCTAAAGATAACCCAGGACACAAAATTTAAAAGAACAAATTATCAAAGAATTAAATGAATTTAATGAACACACAAATAACCCAGAGAACTAAAAGAAGATAGGACTGAATTCTCAAAAAAGATAAAAATATTGACGAAAATAAAATTGAAATGAAGAAAGAAATGAAAAACACAGGGAACTAATTTGAAACAACAGGAGACAGTCTCACCAAGAGAATGAATGAAATGGAAAACAGAACATAAATTTTAGATGATAAATTTGAATAATTAGACTGCTTAAGCAGTGAATGTTAAAATTAGAAAAACAGGAATAGAATATTCAGGAAATGTGGGACACTGTGAAAAGATCAAATTTACATATCATAGGCATAGAGGAAGGAGAAGAATCTCATGTAAACGGTATTGACCCAGTCTTCAACAGGATTATAGAAGAAAAGTTCCTGAAATTAAGGAAAGATATATCACAAATTCAACAAGCACAAAGGACACCAAATAGACAGGACTAGAAAAGAAATTCCCCATGACAAATCATAGTAAAACACTAAATGTACAAAACAAAAAGAGACTTCTGAGTGTTGCAAGAGAAAATAAAGTCACATATAAAGGAAAACCCATGAGAATTACAACTGACTTTTTAATGCAAACTACAAAAGCCAGAAAAGCCTGGACTAAAATATTCCCAGTTATAAATGATCATAGATGACAGCCCATAATACTTTACCCAGCAGAACTGTGCATTATAGTTGAAGAAGAAAGAAAAATATTACATGACATGAATAGGCTGAAAGAATTCATGTCCACCAAACCAACCCTTCAGAGAATGAATACTCAAAACAGCACAAAGGACTGAAGAAGCAAAAGACTATACCAAAGAGGCAACAGCAAGAAACTAAATGAAGGTATAATTGTGGAAACACAAAATCAGACCAAAAATGTAAACAAAAATTAAAATGATGGTAAGCAATACACATCATTAAAAACAAAACAAAAACCTTTAAATATCAATGGCCTGAACACCCCAGTCAAAAGACACAGGCTAGTTGAATGGATTGAAAAATAAAATCCATCTTTGTCTTCAATAAAATCATCTCACCTTCTTCAAGGATAGGCATTACCTTAAGGTGAAATAATGGAAACAAAATATTCCAAAGAAATGACACTAAGAAACAAGCAGGGGTTCTAATTCTAATATCTGACAAAATAGACTTCAAATTAAAATTAAACAGGAGTGATAAAGAGGGTCACTTCATTTGAATCAAAGGACAACTGATCAAGAAGATATTACAATCATGAACATATATGCACCAAACTCTGCTGCACTCAATTTCATAAGAACAGTACTATAGAACTTTAAGACACAGATTAACCTGAACTCAGTAGGGGACTTAAAAATCCCACCATGTCCAATAGACAGGTGTTACATAGGGACTGTCCTCTGAAAGACAGACCATGGACATCATATGCCTTCTTCCCAAACTTGGTTGCACCCACTTGCCTAGAATCATCACAGAACATTTTGACTGGCATGCTCCACAAGAAAGAAGGGAGAGAGAGAGTGAGCCACATCTCCTAACCAACCAGTCCTAGTTGCACAAGGTGGAGGACCTAAGGGTACAGAAGCAGAGGAAACCACAGGGAGTCTCTGTCACCATTTTGTATGACTGTTTGGAAGTCATAATCCATGCCCTGATAGAAACTTTCCAGTGCTTCCCACACTCCTACAGGTATCCCCTCACCCAGTTCTCTGTAAGTAAGCCTAAATAAACTCTCTGATTTTCCAAATTGCAGTTGGGTGAAATCGTGCCTCATTTTGTCTAGGGACCAAGGGAGGAAGGGGTCAGAAGTTGTTCGCACCTCCCAGAAGGAATTTTAGCAACAACAGGTCAACTGGACAAAGAATAGAAAGGCATTTGAGTTAAATGGCACCATACATCAAATGGACCTAACAGACATCTACTAAATATTATACCTAGGCAACAAAGAATATACTTCCTGTTCAGCAGTCCATGTAAGTTTCTCTAAAATTGAATATACACTGGGGCACAAAATAAACCTCAACAAATACAAAACAATTGAAACAATTGCATGCATTCTATCAGCCTGCAATGCAATAAAGCTTAACATAACATCAAAAGAAGCAGTAATACAAAACCTCCTGACTAAGAAAAGCCAAGGCCTGGATGGATTAACAGCAGAATTCTACCAGACATTCAAAGAATCTCTACAAGTAGTACTTGTTAAATTATTCAAAAAGATGGAAACAGAGGGAGAACTCCCAAACTCCTGTGAAGCCAGTATTATCCTAATACCCAGACCAGGTAAAGATACAACAAAAAAGAAAAATATAGGTCTATATCCTTAATGAAAATAGATGCAAACATTCTCAAGAAAATACTTGCAAACCACATACAGACACACATCAAAAAGATCATTCACCATGATCAAGTTGGCTTTATTCCAGAGATGAAGGAATGGTTCAATATATGCAAGTCAATAAATGTAATAAAACATATAAATAAAATTAATGACAAAAATGATATGGTCATCTCAATAGATTCTGAAAAGGCCTTTGACAAAATCCAACATGCATTCATGGTACAGGTCCCAGAAGGAATTGGACTGGAGGGGATATACTTCAACATGATTAAAGCTACATACAACAAACTCATGACCAACATCATTCTAAATGGAGGAAAACTGAAAGCAGTCCCATTAAAATTAGGAGCCACACAAGGCTGTTCACAATCTCCACTCCTTTGTAATATAGTGCTTAAAACTCTTGCTAGAGCAATAAGACAAGAGAAGGAAAGTAAATGAGTACTAATTAGAAAAGAAGAGGTCAAGTTATCCCTATCTGTAGATGGTGTATTATACATAAGAGATCATCAAAACTCCATCAGCAAACTCCTAGAAATAGATAACACTTTCATCAAATTTGCAGATTATGAAATGAATCTACAAAATCAGTAGGCTTTCTACATATCAGTAACAAGCAATCAGAGAAAGAGTACATGGACCCTCTCATTCACAATAGCCTAAAAATCTAGGAATATACTTGACCAAAGACGTTGAGACCTCTACAATGAAAATTTTAAATCCTTAAAGAGATCAAGGAAGACACCAGGAGATGGAAGGACCACCTATGCACAAAAAATTGGAAGAATTAATAATGTGAAAATGACCATCCTACCAAAAGCAGTCTGTAAATTCAGTGCAATGCCAATCAAAATCTCCATGACATTTTCCACAGAACTAGAAAAAAAGTCCCAAAATTCATATGGAAAAGACCCCCAGATAGCCAAAGAAATCCTGAGCACAAAAAGCAATGCTTGCAGGGTTACCATACCAGATCTCATAAAACAGCATGGTACTAGCAAAAAAAACCAGACACATATATCAGTGGAACATAATTGAAGACCTAAGCATGAGTGCACACAATTTCAGCCACCTGATATTTGACAAAAGTGCCAAGAACACATAATGGAGGAAAGGCAGTATCCTCAACAATTGGTGCTGGCAAAACTGGGTCTCTACCTGCAGAAGAATGAAAATAGACATCTTTAACTTTGCACAAAAGTCAACCTAAGTGGATCAAAGACCTCAATGTGAAATGTGAAACTCTGAAACTTCTAGAAGAAAACATGGGCAATACCCATAGAAAAGGGCTTTCTGAATCTGACATTTGCTCTGGAATTAAGATCAATAATCAACAAGTGGGACCTTGTTAAACTAAAAAGCTTCGTTACAACAAAAACAACCTAATGAACAGAAAGCCCAGAGAGTGGGAGAAAATCTTTACCAGTGACACATCTGACAGTGGCTTAACATCCAGAATGTATAAAGAACTCAAAATCAAAAAATAAAGAAGACAAATGACCCTGTTAAAAGATGGGCTATGGATTTGAACAGAGAGTTCTGAAAAGAAGAAAGATAGTGAAGAAACCCCTTAGAAAGTGTTCAACATTCTTAGTAATTAGAGAAATTCAAATTAAAAATGTGTTAAGATTTCATCTTAAGAAAACAAATGATACCAAATTCTGGAGAGGATGTGGGGAAACGGGAAAGCTCATTCACTGCTGAAGTATTGCAAATTTGTACAACTACTATGGAAAGTAGTGTGGAGAACTAACCCAGGGCTCATATGCCATAGTGAAAGAGGAGGTGGAAAGATTGTAGGAACCAGGGGAGGAAGTTAATCATATGGAACTAGATTATTCTTACAGCCTCCTGGGACCTTGCTCATATGTGCTTACAGCAATGGTGACAATATGCCCAAGACCCATGAAAACTCAAGTGGGAAAAAATTCCTCATTGAACTGTGGAAAAGTGAGGCAGACTCCAGTCGTAGCCAAAGAACTATTGGGTGGAAGATTGAAATTTGGTGAGGAAGAGCTGATCTTCTTTAAGGGAGTGACTAGATACACTGGTTAGACTCCAGTGGATGAATTTGCACCGAGGGATGTCAGGGGACAATAACTTGACTTAGGCTTGAACATGAATGACAGAATACATGAAATTCATTGTGTGTGTGTGTGTGTGTGTGTGTGTGTGTGTGTGTATGCACACACTATGGGAAGGTGCTTATAGGGAAGGGGGGGTGTAAAGATAATTAAAATGTTGTGTATGAAATACATAAAAATTCAAGAAAAATATATAATGCCTCCCAAAAAACTAAAAATGGGTCTACCATATGATCTGAGGAGTGGAATTTTACTACTTCTTAGCATATACCCAAAGGACTCATCCTGCTGTACATCCGTGTTTATTGCTGCTCTTTTCTTAATAGCTAAGAAATAGAAACAACCTGTGTCCCTCAACTGATGAATAGATAATGAAAATGTAGTATATTTACACAATGGAGTTCTACTCAGCTGTAAAGAAAGACAAAATTATGAAATTGGCAGCTAAATGGATAGGACTAGAAACTGCTATATTAAGTGAAGCAACAGAAAACAAATGATGTATGTTCTCCTTCATTTGTGGATCTTAGCACCAAATCATTATATGTGAGTATATATCCTGATGTAACTGCAGGAGGCAAAAAAAAATTGCAAAGGAAGCAGGGAAGTAAAGGGAAACAGGAGCTTGAGAGAGAAAAAAAGTAGGAGACAGGCATTATGAAGGGAGAAATGGGTAAAGTGGTGGTAATTAAATAGGAGGGAAAGAAGGAGGACTATACAAGGAATCATGGGGTTAAAGGGGAAGAAGGAGATCAGGAGAGAGGGGACTATAGGAGACAGGTATTATCAATGGTGAAATGGAGAAAATGGGGGTACGTTAACTGAAAAGCCACATTTATAATATCTCTACGTGAGTCCATATGTAGCTGAATGCTATATAACAAGAAACTGTGCCTGACAGGAGAAACTTCCCTTCAAGTTGTTGGCCAGGGTGGTACAAGAGACCCCCAGAATTGCACAGGTTATTGCCATAGCCCTTGATGCCTCCCAAAACATGAAAGTAAGATCCTGTTGCTTAAGACAGGACATACTTTGGACACAGGATTTGGAGCAATGGAGCTGGAACTGACCTGGAATCCACCTTCCTGAAGGCAAGCTCTTATAGTTTTGGAGGACACTATGTAAGCTGCCAAGGGAGAACATCAATAATCAATGGTTCAACCCCAGCTTTAAGGTCTAATAACAACAATGACTGGCACAGCAAACTATATTGGGAAAAGAGTGGTACTTTTGTCTTGGGGGTAATCAACAACTACCTAATAAGACTTAAAGTTCACTCAATGGGAGGGAACTCATTTGTGGTACTGTAAACATACCAAAAACATGGCTGGAGAGGTAATAGATTTTAGACAAAACCCTAAGGCTGTCATATCCATAGACAAATGTAATTTCTTATTATTTGCTAAATATGGATCCTTTAATTTACAGACAAGTATTCCAGTCACCACTGCCCAAAGAGGCTTCTTTTGCAACAGATGGAGACTATTACAGAGTTATGCGATTGATCACACAAGAGATTAAGTGTCTGTAAAACTCCCACCCCTTAAGTGACACATCTACAGTGGAATCTCTACATCTAGGCTCACTGATCACAGTGGAACAGGGGATAGAGAGAATACTAATGCATCTCTCAACTCTCATAAACAAAACACCCTCTTGAAACAGAGGGCAATGATCACAAAATGCCACAAATGGCCAAAATGTAGAGAATAAGAGTCTTCAGAGTGTGGGTTCTTGGGTAGGATTCCTGTATATAAATATCACCCATTCAAGGCTCAGGGACCATTGTGGAAAAGGGAGTGCAAAGACTGTAAGAGCCAGAGGAGGAAGTGCATGATCATTTGGCAACAGGATCTTGCAGGCTGCTGGGACCTTGATCATGTGAATACAGCAATGATGTCAACAAATACACAAGACCCATGCAAACCCAAGCAGACAAAACCCAGCATAGAACTGGGGAAGTGGGCAGCAGGCCCTAATCTTAGCCCCCAAACTATTGGCAGCTTATTACTGCTGGGTAAGGGAGACCTGATCTCCTTCAAGGGAAGGACTCTAGATAGGCTGACTAGACCCCAGTGGATGAACTCGCACTGAGGGATGTCTGGGTACACTAACTTGACTGGTTAGGCATGAACTCCTGCAGATAGCTATGGGAGGGTGCAGATGGAGGAGGGGGTATAAAGTTGATTAAGATACTGTGTATGAAATACACAAAAATTCAATAAAAAATATACAAAAATAGGATATAATTGCATTTGGTTTTATAATAGAACCTGACATATTCTATATTTTCAAATAGAATGTTTACTTTTTCCATGAAAATTTTCTAGCTCTGTTAATGCATAATTGTCAAATAAAAGCTGTTCATATCAAAGATATAAATGTGATATTTTGATATATTTATACATTATGAAATGTATTAAATATTATTGACTTAAAAATGAAAGGGTAAGCCAAAGAATAAAAATTAGCTAAAATATAACTTCTTGAAAATTGTGTATACTTAGCTCCATAAGCAAATAAAATACCAATTTTTTTTGAAACTCCATAATACCAATGATAATTTAGTAAAATTTTGATTTTTAAAGCTATAGGTCATATAATAAATTTGAGGATGGGATATTAACAGAAAGTAGAACTGTGATGAGCTAATATCTAGAAATCTGTTTATATCTCATTTTTCTCATTCAGAAAATGTGTATTAAAGCATGCCTCAAAAAAAGGTCATTAGGAGTAAAAAAACTAAAAGAACAATATATACATGTAATTTTATATATTAAAAACAGAATTTTACCACGGTTTGTAGTAATTCATAAATTCACAGGGAGAAAGAAATATGTGACATGTACTGGTGTCTGGATGATTGGACTATTGTCTTTCTATTTTTCTTGAAACTTCAGTGCTTTCTATACTATTTAAGAGTATCCATCACACTTATAATCACAGAAGTCAACCAACATTACCTAAAATAGACTTGGGGGAGAGACTACTAGTCATGGAGAAAATGTGTTGGGAATAGTTTGAACTATGAGGGACCTACCCCAGAGCTGGCAGAGACTGTCAGCTGAAGAAAGGTGGGAAAGGTAGAAGTTGGTTCCAGCACAGGTCACAGGGGTATAGGGGTATTCTAAGTCCTGGCTCATGGGCTACAGGTGAGGATTTTGGGTTTGATACTCAAGGATTTTTTTTTTTTTTTTTTTTTTTTAAGAAAAGGCCCAGGGGCTAGAGAGATGGCTCAGCAGTTAAGAGCACTGGATGCTATTGCAGAGGATCTGGGTTCAGTTCCCAGCACCCACATGGTTGGCTAACAACCATTCATAACTCCAGTTCTGGGGATCCGACTCCCTCTTCTGACTTCCACAGGTATTGCATGACACGGTGCACTTACATACATGCAGGCAATACACTCATTCATATATATATAAAATAAAAAAAATTAAAAATATTCTTAAAAATGCAAAAGAAAAGGCCAATTAAAATGCATGATGAGACTGTTGAAAGGAATCATTCATTCTTCTCAGCACTATGGCCCATACCTGTGATCCAGCAATTAGGAGCTGAGCTAGGAGGCAAGGTTAAGATGTACAGTGAGGCCTTGTGTCAACAAAGGATCAAATATGCAAGAGATTGCCATTCCACTTTTGTACTTGATCCAGAAATACCAGGATAGTTTTAGTGAGAATGCTGGGCATCCCTGTCTCAACCTTGTAGATGTGATGTATCTTTAAAAATCAGACAGTGGAGTGTTATATAAATGGTAAGAGCTCCAGAAAAAAAAATAGGCTTAATGAATGCGTGTGTGTTTGATCATGCGTGCAGTGAAGTGAGTAGGCGGGTGGATGCTATCAAATATTTAAATGATGAGATACTAAGTGTTTATAGAATAGCAGATAGCAAATATCTTCTTTACCTACAGAATTTTCATTCTCCATAACCAACACTTCCAATGCTGCTGTTTGCTTTCCCTGCTGTCGTCAGTGAGAAATGAGGTTTTTTTGCCTTAGAATATGTAGACTCCATATATATATAATGCTGGGTCACATGGACTAGTTTGATTTTAGCAGCAACAACATTTTATGTACATTGGTAAAATAGTGGGATGACCTAGATAAACAGACGGAAATGGAGTATCTGAGGGAAGGCTCTGCTCCTTAGTCTTTCAAGTGACTTGTTTTCTCTGGTATATTTGAAGTTTTAGGGTACTATTTTTAGAGGCAGAACATTTGTGAAATCATAATGGATTACTTTCTAGATCTTATTCTTTTGCGTTTCCTTTATTTTTCTTTTTATTTATATTTTATTCTGGTCTCCAATTAGAAAGGTAAATTGCATGCCCATAGCTAAATAATAGCAAAGTTCCACCAAAGCCTATTCTTAACAGGGCCAGCATAGTCACACGGTACCCTGACACAATCACTTACCTCGTATCAACTGAATTTAGGAGAGAGATGTGGGAAGCTTTCTGTTTCAGCTCTCTCACATATTTTGTTTTAGCTTAATGTGTTTGTCTGGAGAGTTCGACACCATGGTGATAGGCATCATCAAAATTAATAGAATTAGACATAGAAAAGAGCTGAAAAATAAAGTGAAAACTTGAGAGACTAGGAATGACACTTGGATCTGAACACTTTTTTTCCCTTTCAGAACCCAGTGAAGGGGGAATTTAAAAAGAGGACTTTGTGTTAGACAAGTTAGTGAATAATTATTCTATCAGTGCTGTTTTGCTGACACTTGACTATTGGAGCTCATTAGCATGCTGAGAATATTTAATTCTAAAAAATAATGCTTTAGCTGTTGTTTTACTTCATATTCTTCAGATCCCAGCTTAGCTCAGCATTAAACTTACATTGGTTAGCATGACATGGTAAAGATGAAAGAATCAGAAAGGCTAGAGTTTGGGTTCTGCACCATCTTTTATTGCTTATGCCATTAATCATCCACAAAGCTCAATTTTTCATCCCCAAAATGTTCATATTAATGCCTACCTCAAATATTTGTGCAGATCAAAATGCCAAACTAAATTTTCTACCGTGGTGCCTGGTATATAGATGCTTAAAAAATGTTAATGTTTGCTTCATTTTTCATTGTCCTCAAAATGTAAATCATTTGGTTTCATTTAATAAAATGAATGTCCAAAAAGAACAAATGAGACAGTCAGACTATGCTATATCTGCTGAATTTTACAAATGTTAGTATTTCTGGTGGTTGTTCCTCCAAGGCCCAAGCCCAGGCCAGTCTCCATGACCGGAAGTCCAGGATATCAGTCTTCTCATTGTACTCCTACCAACACAGCTTGCATGTGCCTGTCTGAAAACACTTAATTAGAACCAACAGAATCAGATCAGTTAGCTTTAAGGAGGTCAGTATTCAAAAGCTCAGAAATATAAGAGATATAATACCATCTAATGAGACAGAGACAGAAATACCTGGAAAGTAACCAACAAAAGATTTCCAGCTACCATTTGAGGTAGAACTAGGATATACTTTTCACCCTCATGCTAAACACAAGCTTCAGAGAGTTGTGTATTATTTCTTTAGTGGTTATAGAAGGAGCCAATAAAATGTTAATATTTTTTCTCATTTCTCTAGCCTAGAAGAATTAAATCTCTGTGTATAAATTTATTTCTTTGTTATTTGCCTACTAGTGTGCTCATTGGCCGTGGTTGGGAAAGAAGTCTTGGAAGATATTGTAATGAAGGGCTAAAAGTCCTTGGTAGTACTAAGCTTATTTTTAAGATATGAAAATCAGTTCCGAATCCAGCACTGCACACAAGTAGCTCTCATTGTTCTACCCTTCAAACTTGTATCTCTTGAGCATCTTATATCACCATATTTCTTAGTATTTTTGTTGAGAAAGCAAACAAATTTCAATGCTCTGTTTTAACTTTGCACAAAAACCTAAATCCTCAAATATCATGTCTTCTTATTCCTAATCAAAATAAAGTTTCTTAGAGTAATTGGTGGGAACAACATGCAGGCTAATGGAATGTTGGAAAAGTTTGTTCTGTAAGCTTGGGTTTGTGCCGGTAGCCCCAGGGTAGAAGTTGCCTATTCCAGAATGAGAAGGCATGAAGCCATACAGATTCCTGGTACTGATGTCCAAAACCAGACTGAATGCATAATGACAACAGTTTGCATCTTTGGATGAGCTTAAGCTGCTTTCTAAACATTTGGAAAATTCCCTGGGTTGAGAAAGAAGAATCCAACTCGAGAGAACTCCATCTATCAGTTGGTCAACCTGTATGTGATGAGTGCCTACAGTGTGATATGTGTGCAGCTCTCAGGGTGTGGAGGCTGTCAAACAACAATAAAAAAGTTATGTCCTGACCCAAATCAACTTACAAAGCTAATTGGGAAACCAGAACAAACATCCATAAAAAAATTAGAGAGTAATTAAATGCTAATGGATGGCTGCTGACTTTAAGTATAATAGGAATTTGTAGGAGAGGATGAATGTGTACAGAAAGAATTGGGAGCATTTCTTAGAAGAGATTTGTGCTAAGGTTTTAAGAAGGGATATGAAAGACAAAGCAAATCACAGGTCAAGTAAGCAGTATGCATAACTTTTAGACTATAATACACATGGGCAGAGGGACTAGTGAAGTTCATGGCAGGACACAGTAGAAATGAAGATGCAAAAATCAGGTGGGATTAGACTATTTGGATTAGATATAGCAAAAAGAGAAAAGTACTGAGATTTTTGGTAGAAGAGTAGTCTATTATAGGATAGAGTTGAAAAAAAAAACCCAAAGCTCTAACAACTCTGGAGAAAATAAAGATAATTTAATGTTGGCCGCTTAAAGACTTCTAAAAATGACGAGGAAGTGACCTTTCCCTAAAGGTAAGGGAACTACCATGAAGGGGTAGAAATTTATATATTCCAACTTGGCTATCAAAGACCTGCTTTCTTTTGGGACCAAAAGATATCACATGCATTACTGTTAAACGTTTTGAATAGTATGGGTTTAATTTTGATCCCTGTCTCTGAATTTAACATATGTTTTACCCTGGCCACATAATATAACTTCCCCAAACAGAAGCTCCTCCACTAATTACGTTACACAGAATCCTAAGATGATCCTTAATGTCTAAGTCCTTCCCTGTATAAGTCCTTCTTGTTAAATGTCATGAGGAATTATCAATAGGATGTGGTCTTCAGAATTACAAATATATATGTATATATATTTAAAAATATTTTATTATTAAATTTTTTTATCTATTATTATTTTTATTTTTTGTGTGCATGCATGTATTGCCTGCATGTAGGTAAGTGCACCTGTGTCATACAATGTCTGTGGAGGACAGAAGAAGCTGTTGGATCCCCTGGAGCTGGAGTTACAGACAGCTGTTAGCTGCCATGTGGGTGCTGGGATTTGAACCCAGGTATTCTGCAATAACAGCCAGTATTCTTAATCACTAAGCCATTTCTCCATCCCCACGTTTTATTATTTTTATTTTATGTGTATTAGTGTTTTCTGCATGTACGTCAGTACACCATGTGTGTACAATGCCCACAGAGGCCAGAAGAGGGTATCAGACTCCCTGGAACTGGAATTATGGATCATTGTTAGCTACCACATGTATGCTGGGAATTGAATCTTGGTCCTCTGGAAGAACAGCAAGTGTTCTTAACTGCTGAACCATCTCTACAGCCCCTGACATATTTTCTGACAAAATGGATTTTTCAGTTGGGATTAAAGTTATCAGTTGACTTTGAATTAATTCAAAGAGAGAATTTATACCATTGGGCCTAATGTAATCATTTGAACTACTAAATATAGAGCCAGATATCATAGCTGGAGAAAGCAAAGTAATTAAAACATGAGAGAAATTCTACAATGGATTTGGCCACCTTGGGTTCTACAGCTTCAAGGACATGAGCTGGGAAGAGGACTCTGAGATGGGATCACAGGTTAGACAGATCCCTTGATTACAGCCTTATGAGACAATGAGGGGGGACCAGATTATACTCTGTGTAGAATTCTGACCTAAAGAACTCATGCTTTTTACATATTGTCATTAGCATTTATTAATTTTACATAATGTTTCATTATATTTTCATTTTCATATGTATGCATAATACATTTCAATCATACCCTTGTTATCCTCTCTTGCCACCTTCTCTCTTCTGCTGATCCATTTCTTCCCAACCTCTCTCACTTCTGCTTTCTTGTCTTATTTTGTAATCCAAAGAGTTTAATTAAAGTGGCTTCCAGGAGCATGGATCAGGGGTTATTTATAGGCGACTAGGCAAATTACCAGTGACTTTATCACTGAAGAAATTGCCTCTCTCTCCTCCAGCAACCATTAACTGCCTATTGGTCTTCAGGGTGAGACGTCATGAATACCTTCCCCCTGAATGATGAAATGCTAATGGACTCAGTCATGTATGGGTCTTGTGCAGGCAACCACAGCTGCTTGAGTTCATGAATGCACTGGCTATGCTGTGTTTGGAAGACAATGTTCTATAAACACTCTAGCTCTTCTTTAGGCTCTTACATTCTGTAAACCCCTTTTTCTATGATGTTTCCTGAGCCTTGGGGGAAGGAATGATATAGATGTCTCATTCAGAGCCAAGTGTTCTCAATTTTTAATCAGTTATGAGTTTCTGAAATAACTTATACCCACTTGAAAAGAGGCTTCTCTGACCAAAGCCGACAGTAGTACTTATAGGCACAGACATAAATATTTAGAAGGCAGTTTGATGGATACAACATGTAGACTTAGCAATATAGGGCCCATAATCTCCCCAGTCATGGGCTTCTGTCTAAGATTACAGTACCAAGTATGTATTCCTTCCTGTGGCTTGACATTTAAATCCAATCAGAAAGCAACTGGTTGCTCCCATGAGAGTCATGCCACTATTTCACTATATGTTGTTTGGCAGGTAGGTGGTATAGCATGCAGGGTTCACAGCTTAGTAACACTGTTGACCAGAATACATATTGTTTTAAGTCACTGATTTTTATTGCAACTTGTTACTCAGCAATGGTACACTAATATAATATTTAAGCCAGGTAATGAAAATATGTCAATTATGTTGAGAAAATTAAATATGAATACCATTAAATGAAATACCATGAATACTGAATGCAGTGAGAATGTACTGTCTGACATGTAGCAAATGTTTAGTAAATATTACCTGTTGTAGTTTTGCTTTTTATTTATTTGTTATAGTAATAAGTTTAGTAAAATTAATTTGTAAAATTGATGGCATTCTCATAAAGAAATAAGTAATGGTTAGAATTTAGATGACCATAACTTGTTTTTGGGTGCCCTTAGAAAATTTATTGGGCAAATTGACAAACTGATATACCTATTTATGTTAGGAAAACATTAATATGGATTTTTCTGCAGAGATGTGTGCAAACATCTGTTCACCTCAGACAGGGCACCAACGACAAACCAAAGAAACAATCCTTCCCTAGTCTACTTGATGATCCAATGTATTTGTTCAGATTACTCAAGGAACAATGGTGAAGGATCACTTAAGGAACAAGAGTGAGTGGTCACTTAAGGGACAAGGGTGAAGGGTTACTTACAGAGCACAGGTTAATTAAAGACAGTTGCATCATCCAAAAGCCCAAGGGCGATAACTCAGCAAAACTGCATCCCTGAAGCTCCCCACTCAAGTTGCCAGTAGCTCAGTAAATGTCAATTAGCACTTGCTCAGCCATTGTTTACTACTTACATAACTTTGGGTAGGAGCCTTGTGAGTCTTACAGCTGTGTGAGCTTCCTGAGTGTAATAAGTGTTATAAGTTTCATGAACTCCCTGGGTCCCTTAAGTTTCTAAGCTTTCTGTGAATCATGAGTAACCCTCCTCCCCTTTCTAGGAAGAAATGTTTCAATTTGGAGAAAATAGCTATGCAACAACACTGTGTTTCTTCTTTCTGCTCTCACATTCTTTTAACTCTTATCTTTATGTTCTTCCCTGAACTTTGGAGGCAATAATATAGATGTTTGATTATTTTTTTTCCATTTGTGGCTGAGTATTAAATCACCATGTCACAGTGACAGTCACCTATTCTCAGCATCTTGAGCAGTTATGAATCTCTATAACTGTCATTAACTGCAAAAAGAAATTTCCCTTCATGACCAAGGCTGACAGTAGTATGAAATCTATGGCTGTAAACACAAATATTTAAAAGACAATTTGACAGGTGCATTATATCTACTTAACAAAATAGTAACAATGATCTCAATGAGGACTACAACCTCCCTGGCCACAAGTTTTGCCCTAACTTACAGTACCAAACATGAGTTCCCACTGTGGCATAGGCCTCAAATCCAATTGCAAAGTGGTGACTGCACCATTAAAAATCATGTCACTCATGTACCAGTTGACAAATCTTATCTGGCATGATAGTAGTGTAGCATGAAGGTCCACAACCAAGTAGGACTTTCTGCAACAATTTTCCCACTAAGCTGCATAGCTCTTTCTTACACAACAAAAATCAGTCAGATGCTAACTCCCAGCCTGACTTCTCCATGTATTGGGGAAAAAGCGGATGGTGTCTTCAGCAATTGGTACTTATCATCTAGGTCTAAAAGTAGCCTTTAGCTCATGCGGCTTCAGGACCATTCCTAGCCAACAACTCGTAAGGAGATAACCCAACCCTGGGCACTATAATTTTCATTCAAGAAACTTATGGCTCTAGGAAGGGCCTCTTTCTACCCATGCAAGGTAGATTTATTCAAACTATTTAACTGCTGTTTCACAGCTGTTTGAGATGATTTTCCAAATGTGTAAGACACTCAAAGGTTAGCATCATATAATGAAATCTCTACACAGAGAGTAAGATCTTTAAGGGTCCAACACCATCCACTCTAAGCAATTGCCAATTGTTCTTGGAATTCAATGGGTAGGGTAATTTTAAAGAACTAGGTCTGATATATTAATAGAATGAAAAAAATCTCATCAATCATATCAACTGCTCCACCAACTTGAAGTGCAGGAGCAGTGACTATGGCTCAGTGGTAAAGTGCATGCCCAGCATGTATGAGTCCCTAGGTTCAACCCCCAGAACTACTAGCACAATCCAAAATGTTTGGCAAAGCAGTGGTAGGTAAAAAGCACTGGGTACAGTGCTTTAACTTTCTATAATCTATAGCTATTCCCTAGTAACTATTCGACTTTCACATTCTAGGGTACTGCATTGGAGCTGTTATATACATCTCCTCATAGACAGGACAGGTTTACACTGTTCATGGTTGCCTGAGGGCTTGAGGACAAGGCCATGACCCCTCCTGCTGCACCTGCTGCTTGTGCTGGTTTCCTGGTTCTGACAGGCTCTGGGTTCTGTGACCTTCGACTATCCATTGACCACACCTGGCTACTGAAAAAGCTTCAACTAAGTGAATAATTTTTGTGCCTAATAACACCTTCTTATGGGGGAGAAATGTACGTGGGAATATTGAATTAACTATCTGCACTTACGGCAAGCTCAATCTTTTTTTTTCACCTGTACCACTCGGTCATTGACTCTCTGTTTTATTCCTTTGATGAACTGTTGTTCAAACTTTAAAGTCTTTCAGAAACTTGCAAGTCACTGAATATGGCTTCCTGTCACTTTTTCTCCTAGGAAGTACAGTTTGACACAAATTTTGCCACACTTGCTTTTGAGCGACCTGGAGAGGTCTTATTGCATGATTTACTTTTTGTTTTTCTGGTTTTACATCTTCTGTTTCCCACACTACCCTGCTGAGTGTGTTAGTGTCTTCTGAACACAATTTACATGGCTATCTAAATAATTCAGCTCTACCAGAGTCTTCCACCTTATAAACATTACATTACATCATTGGTCTCTACAAGGGCATTAAGGGCTCAAATCAATTTTAAGTTCTTGGATAAATTAAAATCTTTCTTAACAGTCTTGTGAACACAGTTTTATCAGGCCTGGTGAACTGGGTGTCAAACACTACTTGTCTCTTTCTAAGTTCCCTCAGTAATGGCTCTTCTTCCTCTATTGTAGTCCAGGCCCTATTATTCATGGGGACTTTAGCCAGATGTCCCTAATGGCTCATATATGCCAGTCTTTAGGGATAGATTTCTCCCAAATTAACTCAAGTTGCATAGCTTTTATCTCAAGGAAATATGAACAGTTATATTGCTCAGTTTCTCCACTTATAATTTAGTTAAATTGATCCCATCTACCCTGTGTCCCACAGACGCATAATCTAGGCTATGGGAGGCTCTTTCATTCCTCATTTAAAAATCTTTCCCAATCCAAGCAGTTCAGACACAGAGTATCTCCTGATTAGCATAATTTCTTCTACTCAGTCATTATTAATATTTCTTTCTGCATGCTGAATTATTGATTTTTTTCTCTTCCTCTGAATAAAAGGTCAGATCTGAGGGTTGTTTTTTTTTTTATCACTTCTATTCTGTGCCCTTTCTCCTCAGTGTTTGAATCTTCTTCCTGTAGGCTTCAAACCTATGGATCAAAGGAAGGGTATTTTAACACTGATCTTTTGTCTTTTCTTTGCACCCTGCCAGTGGAAAGAAGCAGCAAGCCACTATTTCCATCTTATCCCATTTTCCCCATTTTCCCGCTCCAGAGGTTAATGTAAAGGATAACATCAGCATGTCTTTTTTCCATTGTAATTCCTCCCTTGCTTGGGTGAATTTTTTCTGGGAAGGCAGTTCAGCCTTAGTTGCACATCCTATCAATCATAGCAAAGACAATAGAACTTCTGCAGTGATCCTGCTTCATAAATGCTAATCTTGGGAGCATAATATAATTTCTAGTTCATTATCCATTTGGTAGGGGCATGCCCATACTCATGTGGTTGGTGCTATTCATCAAGGAGGCATAATACTCCATACTATATAGAGGAGGATGGCCACTTTGGATTTCCATCCAAAAATACTTTATTTTATGACATCTTGGCTTTGGTTGCAGGGCTTAACATGAGCACAGGGAGTTGCAACTACCACTGCAGCAGGTAGGTAAACCATCCCATCCCACATGAGGAAAGGTGGTCACATGTATTCTGCCCTCAGACAGATCAGCTTTGGTTGTATGTTGTCATCCACTGCAGATTTTATGCAACTGCTCTTCCATGATTCCTCTTTGGTTCTGTTGGTTCCTGTCTTGGTGACAATTGTGTCACTGACTTTTCCTGGGGAGACATGAACAAACATAAATTCATCCCAGGTAGGTCACTGATGTAGGAGTAAAGAAGGAATTTCATGTATGCCTAGTCTGGTGAGACTGGGATTACTTGCTTGAGCATGGGTGACAAAGGCCACTAATCACGAGTAATGACTCCTAAGGCTGGGTCCCTAGAGCTTTCTGCCTTTTAGGTAGCTCTAGTAAAAACTGTCTCAACCAACAACTGTCCACTGCTTATGTAACCTTGGAGACGGTCATGTGAGTCATAAATTACTGAGCTCCCTGAGCGTACCAATTTCACAGGCTTCCTGAGTCTTATGAGCCTACCTCCTCCCTATGGAAGGTAATGTCCCAATTTAAAGAAAATGATAATAACTCCACTTGGCAAACTGTAGCTGATGGGTTTGTACAACAGAGTGCAAGCCTGTTTCCATGAAAATCACACATCCATAGTCCTAATGTATTTGGGATCAGCAGAAGCCAACCACTAGAACTAGATACTGACAGAAGTTGCTAATATGTAAAATTAACAGTCCTACATGCCAAGTGATGTCTCAAGGGATAATATCCATGTGTGAAGGAGTGATGCTGAAAATATTTACCACTGATGCAATGTAGGCATCGTATATAGCTTATATGCCTATATAGGAACAGTATCCATTTGAAGTGGTTGGTGAAGACTCTTCACTCCTACAACTGGTTGTTCTCTCATACTCCTCTAAGAATGGACTGAGCAGATAGAACAGAGTACAAATGGGAGGTTCTTTGCCAATTTGGGATTAACAAGCTTTTAATTGGATAAAACAACTTAAAACAGATTGCCACTGGATTTAAATGAAATGGGTTTGAACTCTTGGAAGCAACAGGATGTTAGCCAAGAACCTTCACAGCTCTAGGAGATATATCAGGCCAAAAGCTCTGGGACTTTGCAGTGCCATTCTAAGAGCAGTTCTTCCCAAAACAAGTCGGCGACTTGGGAGTAAGCCATTCTCAAAGCCTGGAGCTTCAGGTCTCTAGAGCCACAGATCACCGAGGCTAGAAGCATTTACAGGGGCAGACTTTCCTTCGCAGCCCAGAGGGGTGTGAAGTCTTGGAGGCTGAGGCAAGAACAGGTCTAGTCCTGGAGGCTGGCTGAAGTGTGTTCCTGACCCGGGGTAGAAGCCTCAGGTGCAGGGAGCTTCCAGTGCGTCCGTCCCCATGGCACTGCTTCCCTGTGAGTCTTGAAGGCAGCCTTCCTTCTCAGAGGTGCCAGCCAGCTGGGAGCTGGACTGTGAAGTCTTCAGGCTTCTCTCTCCGAAGATGGTAGAAGACCCTGGGGCCTTTTCCTTCTCTCCTTCCTCTGTTGGATCCCACAGACACTCTGGCTTTGCAGCCTCAGAACACTTGAATTCATAACACTGAAAGGATGCCAACTTAGCCTTGATTGGCTTACTGTGGGTATGCAAATAAGGTGAAAACAGGGCCAATCAGGGAAGAGCTGTCACACCTGTACAGGATGTGTGTGGGGAGGACCCTGCACCCACCCCAAAATTGCCATAAGTGTACAATCACTCTGCCCGTTTCTGTAGCAAAACTCATAAGAAAATTTCTGTCAGTTTCTGGTTGTTACGGAGACCT
This sequence comes from Nannospalax galili, assembly GCF_000622305.1. Lineage (NCBI taxonomy): Eukaryota > Metazoa > Chordata > Mammalia > Rodentia > Spalacidae > Nannospalax > Nannospalax galili. The sequence goes on along the minus strand of NW_008342276.1, from coordinate 1,071,239 downwards.
TTGCAAGCAGCCTGCTGCTTTTTATTTGCTTGGGTGTGTGGGGGTGGGGATGGGGTGGGGTGGGGTCGCTGCTGCTGTAATGCTTATCAGCAGCCCTCTCTTGGCAATTGTTTTGCCCTTGAGACTTGATCCTGCCATCTGTAGGAAGCTCTGAAGGAGGGTAGGCATCAACTCCCAACACATTCAACATTAATTGACAATGAATCTCCATTTTGGGTTAGCTACCCAGCACATCATAGGTGTACAGGATAGACCCTTGCTACCCAGAACCTCAAGTCGTTAGGAGATAAAGGAAATAAAGTCATTAATGTCATCACATTGATCCAAGTAGCAGCACGTACTTGGAGGTTCAAATAGCCAAGATACAGAAAATAAGTCCCTTAGCTCAAATTCAGTCAGAAACTCAAATTTGCCTGGGATTCGGTGTCAAGATCCTGGGATTCAAAGATCCTGGGATTCAGTATCAAGTCTACATAAGTGGGAGTTACTCTGACTATATTGAAGGAAGGTATTTGGGACAGAAAGGACAGCCTGAGCCAAGTTTGCATGAGTGGGAATGGTATATTTGGAAAACTTTGTACGAAGTAGCTCAAGTGGAAGCAGTGTCAAGGGTCAATCATAAAGGCAGACACTGAGGAGTTAGTCTTTATCTTGATAACAGGAGTGTACTTTAAATATAGTTCAGATATTTAAATTTTAAATATTTAAAAAGTTTCCCAAATCAAATCTAGCAGTAATGGAGATAGTACATAATAGTTTAGAGGAAGTAAAACTGAAAGCGGGAGTGCGAGTTAGGGTGACACTGTGGTAACCTAGGAGACCAAGAGTGGGCTGAAACAAGAGCATTCTGGTGGGAATGGAAAAAAGAGGATAATTCAAAGAGTTACTTAGAATTTGAACCAAAAGAAGTTAGTAATTGATCAGATGTAGGCATAGAAAGCATGGGAACATTAAGATGCCTTTTGTATTTGTGAGCTGATTGAGTATATAGATAATTACGCTATTTACTGAAGCAAATAATTTTGAAAAAAAGAAGAGAACGAAACAGCCATGTTGACTTTGAAGGGCCTCAAGGACAACCAGATAGAGATGTCCAGGAAGTAACTTAAAATGTTAGCTTGGAATATAAGTGGAGTCAGGTACATGCATTCAGGACTTCAACAGGAATTTAATTCTGTAGCCTATATGAATTCTCCCTCCCTTAATGAAAACATTCTGATTTATTTTAGGAAGCTATTCTTCCCCTTTGAACCCCTGTCTTTTGGAGGAAAATGATGCTATTATAATCTCTAGGAGTGGGACTGAATGAACCTGCACGTTCTCCAAAGACTGGCCTACCACCCACTCCTCTCCTTGTTTCTTCCCTTCTCTCTCACATGAACTCTCTTGTTCTTTCACGTGTTCTTCCTTTTCACTCTGGTATTTACAATATATGGTAAGTCTTAACTGGTACGGGGTTTCGATCAGCCCTGTAAAAGGTCTGAAATTTTATTATACTTTCATATTAGCAAGTCAGCTTGCCACAATTTCACAAACCACGTATACTGATATGAAATATGAAAATGGGCCAGCACAAGATGGCTCAGAAGGTTTAGGTGCTTGCTGGACAAGTCTGGCACCCTGAATTCAATCCCTAGAACCCACATGAAAGAGAAAGAGAGGACCAGTTCCTCAAAGTTTTCTTCTGACTTCAACATACATGCTATGGAATGTACACACACATACAAATCATGTACACACAATAATAATAATTTTGAAAAAATTTTAGAGAAAACATTAAACCTTTAGTTCAAAGTAAAGGGCAATTTATTACTTTCAGCAATAGCAGTAGCCATTGCATCATCATAAGATGTCATATAGCACATATCTAGTCAGTGGGTTGCATTATATGAGTAAAAAGCTAAATCCAGGGAACATAAATCTTTTCTTATGGGTAATAAACATGGTTGCCTGTGCTCATTCAAGGGGAACATTGTGTTTTTTAAGCCTACAGGTTAGTGTGACCTTCAGTTCAGAATCAAAAATGATGTCCTAATTGTAGTTCTCACCACTCATCAAAGAAGCTTCTTTTTGCAACAGATGGAGACTATTACAGAGTTCCACAACTGGTCAAAATGCAGAGAATAACTAACTATGGGGTGTCCATCCCTAATTGATACATCTACAATGTAACCAGACACCTAAGACTCAGGGAACATTGTGGAGGAGTGGGCAGAAAGGCCTTAAAAGGCAGAACTGCTGTAAGGTAGTATCTTTTAGACATGACAGGAAAGTTGTGCCCGTGAAATCTCAACAAATGATTTTCTAAACAAGACATGCATAACCACTAGCTGACATGCCAAGATGGATGGGGGAAATTCCACAAGGTCCTGCCTTAGATGAAGAACTATAGGCAATCAATGACTGCGAAGAGAGGAAGAATCAGTTTTCTCTTGGGACAGACTCCCCAGTAGGTTTCCTAATCCCAAGGGCTCAGTTCTAACCACATGTCTTAGTTTGTTCTTCATTGCTGTGATAAAACACTCTGACCACTACCAACTTGGGGAGGAAAGGGTTTATTTATCTTACATCTCCCGGGCTACAGTTCATCAGGGAGTCCAAGGTAGGAACTCAGGGCAGGAACCTGGAGGCAGGAGCTGGAGCACAGGCCGTGGAGGAATGCTGCTTACTGGCTTGCTCTTCTGGCCCCTGCTCAGCCTGTTTTTTTATACAACACAGGCCCACTGCCCAGGGGTGGCACCACCTACAGTGGGCTGGGTCCTCCCATATCACTCATTAAGAAGATGTCCCTCAGACCATGACCACAGGCCAGTCCAATAGAGGCAATTCCCCAATTGAGGCTCCCTCAGCCCCGGTGTATCAAGTTGACACTAAAGCTATCCAGCACGCCACATGTACATATGAGCACCAGTAAATGGACTCAGTAGATATGTAGGTAAACACACACACACACACACATATATACATATATACACATATATGTGTATATATAAAACAATAATATTAAAGAAGAGGTCATGAGATTCAGAGGGAGTCGGGGAGATATGGAAAGAGCTGGAATGGAAAGAGGGGAGGGCTGGAAATGGTATAAATATAGTACTCACGTATGAAATTCTTTTAAAAAATTAGAAAAAGAGAAAACAATGCTATCTGTCTGTCAAAGCTATTCTCTATTCTCTGGTGACTTGTTAGTTTCAGACAAAAGGCAGTCATTACTTTATTTCACAAGACATGAAGGAATTTGGACAGCCATGGAAAAAATATTCTCCTAACTAAAGTCCTCAGCATTTAGACATCAGGGCAAACATGCGGAGTATATATAGCATTTGGGAAGTAAACCCCGGTGCTTATAGCCTTTTAAAGATACATAATGAAGAGTCTATTAGGAAAACTGAGAGGGGACAGCCAACAAGGAAGGAGGAAAACCAGAAACCAGAGGAATGTTCCATAAGGAAGGAATGGTCAGCAGTGTCAAAACACTACCAAGGCTAATTAAGGTGTCTCAACTGGTTTGGCAATAAGAACAGAACATCAGCCCTTTGAGGTGGGGTCTACAATGTTTTGAGTTGAGAAACGAGGAAGCAGAGGCTGTGAGAAGGCAAGCTTTGTTCAAGCAGGGAGGCCCCTGAGAGGCAGGGGCAGTAGTGGGCATATTAAAAAAAGATGAGCTAGCTTCCTTTCCAGGGTTTCCTGCCTCTTTGTGAAAGAAAATTCACCATTGCTCTGTGCACATATGGTTCTAAATGTCTCGTATATGCCTAACACAACACTCAATCAAGACCAGCATATGGTCCCAACTCTGCAGAGTTCAGGTGCAGAATAGCAATGTGAAAAAAGAAGCCATTCTTTACCATTTAGATAGGGCACAGATTGTGGAATCATGTGGAGTCAAACTGACTTATGTTCAAATACAAATTCCATAATTTACTAGCTGTAGGAGCCTTAGCCTGAACCTAAATTTCTTCAGCTTTAAAACAGACCTAGTGATAAATAGATTCAGGGGGTTGTTAAGATGGGGTAAAGCTCTCAGCAGAGGGCTTGCTACATTAACAATACTTATTTTTTAAAAGTGAGGCCTCCTTAAATTAATTTGAGGACAGGACCCCAACAGAATCAGTTATATTAGTGTATGTGGAGGCAGCTGTGACATCTGGGGACTTGAGATGTAACTCATGTACAGCCATCTCCCCTAAGCAGTAAAGAGGGAATGAAAACAATCTCACACTTGCCTCCTATACATTATTACCACCTCAGGCATCCTCTTGAGTCAGTCTGCAAGGTTCTGTTGTCAGTGATTCTAGCTTTAATGTTGACAATAAAATTATCATTTCATGTCTCAAACTCATTGGACAAACTGTAATTCTTATTCATCTTAGATAAATCACTCTTCATTCAGATGTGACCATTGTGGCTATATTTTCAGAAAAATAAGAGTCAAGCTTGGTATACTGGATTTACAGGCTCTCAGAAAGCTTTCTAAGCTCTTACAGTGCAGGCATGAAGATCGGGAGCCAAATGGAAAATTTAGAGGTCCATGAGGGCCCCAGTTTCTATTTTTGCTATTTAACATATAAAAGAGACTATATTAAATTGAAATTAAATGTATTGTTATGGGGCATTTATGACACCTGCTTGAAAGTATCATTTTGAATCATTTAAAGAATACTGGTGTGCAACCTCAAACTTGTGTCATGTATGCAATCTTCAATGTGGTAATTGCTTAGCAACTACTTAAACTAAAAAGACAAATAGGAGGCTCTAAAAATGTTAATTTACAAGCTTTCAAATATATTTGTTGTGATTGCACTACCAAAATACAGCACAGCACTCTTCATTTGAAACCTCTTAAACTCATTGTTATAATTAGTTTTGTAAATTGAAAGGTCTGCTCTGGGGGTAGGAGGTATATTATCTGTTGTTTTTCTTTATGTAACTGTGGTACTGGTTATCTTTGTGATGATCATATTTTGGTGTGACTTTTCCCTGAGATGAATGATTAATTTACTTATGTCAGCACTTTTGTGTAAATATGATTTAGACTTAAAATTTCAAAAGCTGAGCAGTCTTCCCAGATATAATTTAAAATCCCCTATTTCTGTCTTATAATTTTTGAGGATGATGAAATTAGAACCCGAGTGGTTCCATGTCATACTAAATTATATGTGGGTGTTCTCTTACTCACGGGTTTGAATGCAACATTTCCTTCTCGCTATTGCTTCATTAGAGGGAAAGTATGACTTAGATATTAGCAGTCCTGGTGTCTTCAAAGACTGGCTGTTTCCTTAGAATACATGTGGCCTTGAGCTAGTTCCTTAGACTCTGGGATGAGAGGCAGAAAATAATTCAGTTTCTACCTTACTGTAGTGCTGGGGCACCTCCCCACACATTCTGTAAACCAGAGATTAGAGCTCAAAAGCAGTAGGATAAACTAGCCCAAGAGCTTCATCACCTTCATTTTCATTGAGTGAAGTGGCATGCAGGGCCAGTGCCCGCCCTTCACGGCGAAGAAGAAAGATTCACTGATGTCTTTGGGCTTCACATCTAGTGCAAACTTCACTACGCTAAAGTTATGTTTGAAATGACTAAGGTTATATTTGTATTACAGAATAGGATCTGTTTAAGAACAAATGGGGGTGTAACTATCAAATGTTATCTGGAATTATTTCTTGTTGTTTTCTTTATTCTATCATTGGGTGTTTAGAAACAGTTCTTTTTTTTTTCCTTCTGTTCTTCCCTTTGGATGTTGACTGTCACTTAGAATCAGCCCATGGCATGTAAAGACACAAACAACGAAGTGTTTAATAAACCAATAGCCACCCAATTAAGTCAAGATGACATCTTTATTGGGTTTTTTAAAAATCCCATTAACAAGATTGACGTTTTAAACAATCTTCTTAAAACTTAGTTCATTTCCTAATTACTAAGACTGTTTTTTGACAAAAATGAAATGCCCTCAAGGCTCCCCAAACTGTACTACAAAGATCTTTTAAGAATGATCAAGAGTTGGTGAGGTAACCTGCCCCAGATTCCAGGACTACTCTTTTCCAATGACTGAGGTTGATATCATCTTCCTCAGAAACCTAAAACCTCAACATGACTACATTTATATTACTCACGATGCCTGTGCTTTTTGAGAATAACATTTTAAATACAGCAAATAAGTGACAGCAAGTTAAATATCAGAAGATATTTAAATGACAATGTAAATATCGCTATGCATTATTCAGCACCAAGACAAGCTGATATTTAGATCAGACAGGTCACTGCTCCTTGGTGATCGCCCTCTCAAACTCAGGTGGAGTGATTTTTCTAATGAAGTCAGCTCCTTGCAGAAGTAATTTACATCATAGATTGGGAAAAGGCACATAGCCTCTGTTTTCTGAGTAATCGCACTGTGCTGGCTTACTCCCTTGCAATGTGCAGTGTGGTGATTAACCATGCTGCCTCCACATATGCATATTCAGAGTTGGCTTTTTTCTGGGAATTCCTCTTGCCATGGAGACCACAAAGATCTATCCCACTTGGTTCCAAAAGTATGAGTCCTCTACTTTGCCAGTGGAAACAAATCAGGGAGTTGTGTCCTCTTAGTTGACCTCTCACATCTGCAGTGCCCTCCCTTGGCTGGGAGAGGAGCCTTAATCAAATTGAACAGGCTGTTCTGAAGCTAGGCATGTTGGCACTGCTAAGCAGAGATAAGAATCTGGGAGCTGCAATGTTTGTAGCTTCTGCTCACCCAGTTTTCAACCCATTTCCAACTAGTATCCATTAGTTCCTTCCAGTTCCAGTTGGTCGAGGACCACTTGCATGCTGTTTAACCTTTTCTTTTGGTTTGTTTTCTAGAATGATTAAGGCTATTATTTTTAACATCTTTTTGACTTTTATAGTTACATAAACTTTAAGGCACAGAATTCTCCCCCCGCTGCAAGTGCTTAGAGCAATGAGATTTAAAAGAATAAATTCCATGCTATAGCTCTTTTGCTATGTAACCTTATGTACGTCCTTTGTGAATTTGAATGCATAACATATGAAGATAGCTCTCCTAAAAAAAATCAACAGTTACAGAGGAAGTTCCTATGGTGTGACCAACCTCATGTCTTTTTTCTGTCTCTCTGTTTCTGTCTCTCTGTCTCTCTGTCTGTCTCTCTCCTGTCTCTGTCTCTGTCTCTGTCTCTCTCTCTCTCTCTCTCTCTCTCTCTCTCTCTCTCCCCTCCCTCTCCCCTCCTACTGGAGTAATTATGTGAATTGCTTGTCCCTCGAGGTAATAGGAGGGTGAATCACTTTTCCTTTTCCTTCTCTCCCACAGAGATGATGAAACATTTATTAACTGCCAGCATTATAAAGTCCAGAAACGGTGGGGAACTTTCCAGGCTGAGAGTAATATGTGATATCACTTCCTCTTAATTTTAATATTGATTGAACAGATAAGAACAATACATCAATAACAGCTTGTATTTCTAGACATTTGCTTCCATTTTGGAAAGAAATTAGCATCTTTATTTTATAATCAATAAACCCGGGAAGTAAGTTTACTCATTGATTCATCAGTGTTTACTACTAAGTCACAGAGCCAGAAGGCATTGAGGTATAAGGCATGTGTATGGTATTTTGTAATGCAATTGAAATTTAAAAGAAATCTGCACATCATACAGTAAGGAAAAAAATCACATGTAGCTTGGGGAAAAGATATCAAGAAAAAGAGATAATAGACTTTTCAGAGTTCAAAATTTGGATACGTCTTCATGGGCCTCCCTCATTGAATCATAGTGAGATTTTCCAAACATGAAGAACAAATAGAGAATGTTACAACATGGCAGAGCTTCTTCCTTTCACAGTAGTCGTTCAAATTTGAAAAGAAAAAATAAAAATTAATAAATGCAAAAATAAACCGGATTTAACATAATGAGCTTATAATGATAAAATTGCACCTTAAAGTTTATTCCAAGCTTTCCTTAGAAATAGAGTCTATTTCAGAGAGGTATTCTCATTTAGACTGTCATACAAGTGAAATTCTCAGGTAAGGCATTTGGCATGATGGTGTCTTAAGTTCATTTTTGCTGGTATAACAGAATATCTGAGCCTGGCTAATTTATAATAAACAGAAATTCTTTGGTTTATGGCTCTGGAGTCTGGAAGTACAATGTTGAGGGGCTGGCCTCTGACCAAGGCTATTTCATCTCATGGAAGAAGATGGAAGGGAAACAGAACAAGAAAGAAACCAACCTCACTTCTTTTTTAAAGGCATCAATCCCACCAGTGGAATATTTGTGTTCCAACCACCTCTGAAAGGTCCCACCTTGATGCTGTTACAAAGTAAACTAAATGTCAGCTTGAGTCCTGGACAAGACAAGCATTCCATCTAAAGCAGATGATAAAGCCATTACAGAAGATCTTTCTCATGGGTGCATTCTGTGTATTGAGAACACCTACTAAGTACACAGAAAATACCGCAATATACACATCTATTTTATACATTCATAAGCAAGAGAATCTTAAACTTGCCCCCTTGTGAAAGAACTACAACCTACAACCTGTGCAGGTCTGCAATTTGTTACCTTGGTATTGACAACTAAGAAGTGTGTGTGTGTGTGTGTGTGTGTGTGTGAGAGAGAGAGAGAGAGAGAGAGAGAGAGAGAATGTCTTAAAGTAATTTTTGTTTGAAACAGAAAGTTCAAATATCAGGTGTTCTGAGCCTGGCAGAGTACATTTAAATCCTGATTTAAGTGCTACTGTTTGACTTGGTCAAGATTATTACTCTCTCCAGTTTCTCATCTATAAAAATATCTATCTCATGCACTTATTATATTGATTAAATTATAGATGCATGCAAGGAAGCAGTTTACTTGTTCTTATTGACATGATTAAAGAAGGCATTTCCTCCATAAGATATTAATTTTATAGTGCTTTTATGAATTTAGCATTCATTAATTTATTTGGATTATTTTCACACAGTCATTGGCTCAGCTGCCCTGGGACTAATGACTTACTTCAAATCACTAGCATTTATTGCTTCTGCTAGGCAAGATTTTAAGAACAAAATGACATTCAAAGATGGATATGAAAATATTTGGGGAGGCTGACTGAGGTAGAGGGGTAGGCCCTAATCAGAATCTTCAATTACCTTTCAAAAGTCCACAGAACATCAGAAAACAGTTATGTCTCTCTCCTCAGCAAAGAAAGGTGTTCTTAGAAAGACAATTTGGAACTTTGAATAGTATTCTTTTCTCTTTTATTTTGTAAATTTTTAGTGAGTTTTTGTGTAGTTCATATAGAACATTAGAACATCTTAATCATCTCTATACCCCCTTCCCAACTGGACCTCTCCCATAGTGCCCTGCCCCCGTGGGATTCATGCATTCTGTCATTTGCGTTGAGGCTTACTTATCATGTTAAGTTAGTGTCCCCAGATGTTCCTCAGTGCAAGTTCATCCACTGTGGTCTAGTCAGGCTCTCTAGAGCCTGTCTTTGTAAGAAGCTCTTCTTTACCCAGCAGTAATCAACTGCCAGTAATTATTTGACTAAGATTAGGGCCTGCTGCCCATTTCCACACTTTTAGTGCTGGGTTTTTGTCTGCTTGAGTTTGCATGGTTCTTGTGCATGCTGATACCATTGCTCCAGGTTCATATGAGCAAGGTCCCAGGAACTTGTAGGACTCTATTTCCATATGCTCATGCACCCCCTCCCTGGCTCTTACAATCTTTCCACTCCCTCATCTGCAATGTTCCCTGAGCCTTGGGTGGGTGATGTTTAATATAGGAGTCCTGTCCAAGGACCCACACTTTTCAGACTCTTATTCTCTATGCTTTGGCCATTTGTGACCTTTTGTGTTCCTGGCCCTCTGTTGTATGTGGGGGCTTCATGTTGCATGAGAGTTGAAAGATGCATTAGTGTCCTCTTTACCCCTTGTTCTATGTTCTGTGGGTCTTAGGTATAGAGGTTATATTGTAGATGTGCCACTTAGGCTTGGTCAATTCATAGACAATTTCTGTGTATGACCAGCTGTGGAATTCTGTCATAATCTCCGTTGTTGTGAGATTTTTTTGATGAGTGGTGCCTGGGATACTTGTCTGTAAATATAAGGATAGTGAAAGGGACATGTCTGATTTCATCTTGTTCTACCAAATTTCCAGCTTTCATCTCCAGTGTTAGATCTGATTCATTTTTTTCATGCTAGCTGATCATTGCTTTACTTAAAGAAATCACACTCCCATTGGCATTTCTTGTCCAAGAAATTTGATCCTGAAATCCCCTCAGCTTATATTGTGTTGTACTGGACTTCATTGTTCCCTGGTTTTCTCCTGTTGCTGATGCCTAGACTGTTGGCCTTTTAGCCACAGAGCTGAAATGAAGTAATGGAAGGGGCATCATGTACACAACTGAAAGAAAAGTTTGCCACAATTTGACTGAGGGCAAACTATTTCACCTATCTGAGCCTTGTTTCTTTTAGTTCTAATATGGAGATACAGTGAACTTGCTGAGATTTAGATTGAGAACTGAATGGGTTAAAATTTGTGTAACTGTTTGGAGCATAGGAAAGACCCTTGGGCTTTTAACTGAATCTCTCTTTAGTGACTTTCCAGAGTACAGTCAGATATTGTCCACACAGATGATTCTGTTTGTATTCTAATGTCTTTTGATAATTTTTCCCCTAAAAATCACCATCATAAAATAACCCTTTTTAAATCATATTAAAGCTTAAGTGAAAAATTTTAACAAATCAACCCAGAAATAGTTTTGCTAAAATTCTCCTCTGTATTAATATAACTATAGTTGTTTTCTCCCAAATCATGTCTTTGTTAATAACATATTTTCAAGGCCATAAATGCTTCATATAGAAACTGTCCCATAAATTTTTATTGTAACCTTTTATATAAATTTGGAGCTGGTACACTTACCTGTACTTTGAAATGGGAGTTACTAAGCTGTTAAGATATATAGAGTAGATTATTCATGTATGAAAAATGTTTATTTAAAAGTGGGACTGCTCAGCTAGAATTTCTACATTCACACGGTCATCATCCTTGTAATAACTGCTTCATAAAATTCTACATTTATTTTAAATTATATTGATTTTAAATTACCTTTGGACTTTTGTTTTTTAAAATATCTTTAAGCTGCATAATAAGCGCATCTTCTAAAAAATTTATCAATTTTTATTTTATTTTTATGACTGCTTTGCCTGCATGTATGTGTGTCTACCATATACATTCTTGGTGCTCTTGGAGGCCAGAAGAGTGTGTCAAGGACCACTAGAACTGGAGGTACAGACAGTCATGAGCTGTCATGGTGATGCTGGGAACTGAACCCAGGTCCTCTGCTAGAGCAGCAAGTGTTCTTAACAGCTAAGCTAACTCTCCAGCCCCTGCATGAGGAAATCCCAATTATGCTTAATAGATACATTCCAATTTTATTTTTAAAAATGAATTAAATAAACAAGCAATGTTCCTCTGAGGAATCATTTACTACTATCCACAACACTTATTGTGAATGATTTGGAATGCTCCAAAAGATCAAATTTGGTTTCAAAAGACAAATTTTTACTGACAGTATTGACAGGATCTGGAAGATGGCATGGGGAGAGTCACTAAGGCAAACATTCCGAAACTATTTAGAGCAATGTCATCATTAGTGGAATAACACTTCCAAAGCAGACTACACCGAAGTGGGCAGCACAGGGAGGATTGTATGAATCGTAATTTAAAAACTCAGTTTCTCTGTGGTATAGCTCACATACTGACTGATTTCCAATTTAAACTTTAAAAAAAATCAATCATGTAATTGCTAATTTTAGAGAACTAAGCTCCATGGTATTTCAAGAAAACCACCACGTCTTTTTGGAGGTAGAGATGGTGTTTGGCGTGGGAGACGGTCTTCGTACTTTCCCAATCAGATTGCACCAAAGTGGTTCCACTTTCATCTGTTTTGTTTATTAAGCTTCAGTAAGAAAATTTTTATTATGATATTAGAGTTTCTTGACTTATTTGAAAATGAATACATTTTAGTGTTAACTTGTTGGAGAATCCAAGTGTCATTAAATGCCTGCACGAAACCCTTTGCAGAAACTGCTTTAAATTGTCTCTTTATCCTTTGTGGAAGACAAATGAAAATGACTTCATGATCCAAAATAAAAATCTTTAAATGATACAGGTGAATCTGATTTTTAATTAACATAGCAGTTGCTTAGGAATCATGTCCTACCTGCTTTCCAATTCAACTAGTACCAACTGTTGCCAGATTGGGAAGCAAGTGGCAAGCCAACCTTGACCAAATGCCAATAGTAATAATGGTCACACCCTGGGCACACAGCAGGAGATCATTCACATGGCAGTCACTCCACATTGAGGGGATATACACAGTCTCATATGGTGTTTTCTTTCTGCCTTAGTCATCTCTGTCAAATACAGAGAAACATCATCTTATAACGATTGATTATTAACAGCAAACATCACAATTTCTAGGACCACCAAATGCTCATTCCACTTGACCCTGGTCAACTCATGTAAAAATGCCTAGTAAAACAAGGCTGTTCCCTGATCTAGTGGTGGACAAATCAACAAGGGAAAGACATGGTTGGTTTGTTCTCTGTTGGCCTTATTGTCCCAGAAACAGAAAGTTTTCTAGTTATCATCAGAGTCTGTCTTGTACAGTTTTCTGTAGTATAATCTCTTTTCTGTTTTTCTAACCTGAATCTCTTTCCTGAGAATTACTAACTTCACCAAGAAAGGCACAGAAGTCAGGAAGAAAAATAAAGCATACACATTTCTACTTTGGTGATAGTTAATTAGACAATATTGCAGTTTAGTGGAAAAAATAAAACATTTGGAGGGAGAAAGATCTAGGTTAAAAATCCCATCTACCTTTCAGAGTTAGTGTGAGGCTAGAATGTCCCATAGTACAGACAAAAATAAATGACTGCTGATATTATTTTATTAGTTTAAAACAGCCTATGAAAGACTTGAGTGGTATAATAATGTTAGTATTCATGGAGCGTCTAATACATTGTATATACCTACATATGAATTAGGGTTTTAAATGTTACGTCCACAAAGTCTGTGATCGCCAACAGCTGCATCAGTGCATATAAACATTTAATTTTCTTTATTCAGTACTATGTTTTCTTTCTTCTTTTTGAGTGTCTATTTTTCTACTCCTGTGGTTTGCACGGACAGCACTTTTAGAGGAAAGAGGAGTGTATAACAGAGGTTATAAAGGGACAATGCTAGAATCATTCCCAACTATAAAAATTTTATAGTTTCCAGTTCCCCTTTGCCTAAACCAACAGATTACTTAATACAGTTGCATGTGAAACAAGTCAATAGCCACTCTCATAGTCATTTGATGATTTTAAAAGTTTTTCTCTTCTAACACTACAGATAATCTGTCAAATGTCAGTAGGTCTCAATACATCATGTCAGCGTATGGGATTTATTAATGTGAAAATAAATCTGTTCCTAAGTAAATTGTATCTAAAACTATACAGGGCACCAATCTAGTTTTACAACACATTATCTTTACATGACCAATGTCAAGTCATCTTGTGTTCTCTGACTTTCTGAAGGTATAACACAGCGCAGATCAGAAAAACACTTCACCACTTTAAGCTGATTATTTCTTTCCCATAGTCTCTGGTGCCTCAGTTTTAAGGCTCATTTTAAAAGTTCAGTTTGGACACTATGTTAACCCTCAGGCCACAGAATATTGGCAAACAGTTGACTTCATTTTTCCTATTGGCATGGCTGCTGTTCATGCAGTACTCCCTCCGTTCTTTTGTTTGAATTGGCTGCAATCTTTCTTGCTTAAGGGATTTACCAGAATGTGGCCATACCTGAGGCTGAGTTAAAATCAGGATAGAGAGCTGGGAATGGGAAGGTTATAAACTGACCACTTGGGTGGATAACATCATTCTTTCAGCCCTTTAGAAAAACACATGCATACCATGAGCCCTGACTTTCAGAGGTGGAAAATGAACAGAACATATGGTAAAGTGAAAATTAATATTAATAATTGGAAAAGCTATTTCCCCAACAGACATTTAATTTTAAGATTGTCCTCTACTGGAATGATTTATTTGACTTTCTAATCTACATGAAATAGGCAACAGACTGAAAATTGTAAAGAACACTCAGAGCAGAAGAAAAAAAAAAGACTTTCATTATCTAAGAAGAATATAGATTCAAATTCTTATGCAAAGAAAAGTTACACATTGTGCCAAAGAGAATATTATTTTTTTGTGTTGTCAGTGTCAGATTGAAAGTATATTTAAGAAATGCTTGGAAATCAAAGGAATCATTATTACTTATTGATGGCTTTATCTGTATATTTATTACATTGTTTTGAAATTTTGTGATTTTTATACAATTACTTTGATGGTATTTAGATCCACTCCTCCATCTGTACCTCGCATAACTGCCCCCACCCAATTTAATGTACTCTAATATAAATAATATATATTATTTATCATATATATATTAAGGCTTATAGTGTCTAATTTGTGTCTCCAAATGCCCTTCAGTCTGGGTCTATCCCCCGGATCCCAGTCAACCTACTAAGAGACTGACTCTCCCTCTCCCAGCAGCCATCAGTTGCCAATAGTTCCTTAGGTGGGGTTGGAGTTTCCTACTCACTTCCCCATGTCCATGCTGATATTTTGCCTGCTTTGAGCTTTCATGGGACTTGTACATGGTTACTCATATGAACTCACAGTAATGTGCTGTTGCCTTTGATGTGAGTTCATATAAGTAATAGACCAACTGTTTGGGAGACTCTATTTCATTGTGGTCATCCACCACTTATGACTCTTCCAGTCTTTCTGCTCCCTCTTCCAGAATGATCCCTGAGCCCTGGGAGGCAGAAGTTTGATATGTGTCTTATTCAGGAATCAGTACTCTGCAGTTTCGTGTTCTCTACAAATTGGCAAGTTGTAGTTTTCCATGTTAATCATCATCTGCTACATAAGGAAACTTCTTTGGTGAGAGTTGAGAGAGGTATTAATCTATGGGTATAACAATAAGTCATTAATAGTCAGTTTAATACTATAACTATTTAGTAGAAAACTACTATAGGCTTTCCCCTATGTCTTGTGACCTGTCAAGCCTCTGGTTCCTAGGCCTTATATCAGTATCAGGTATGGTCTCCATCCTATGAAGCAGATCTTAAATCCAATTAAGAAGTGGTTGGTTACTCTCATAATATTTGTGCCACTATTGCAGTAGTGGGCATACCTTACCAGGCTAGTTGTTATTGTAGCTCACAGGATTCACAGCTGGGTAAGACTGATGATATTTTTCATTCCAGTAGCATACATAGCATCTTCCAGCACTATGAAAGCTAGCCAGTAGAGATGAGGCTTGATTTCTCCTTGTTTGTTCTGCAGCTCTTGTATTTAATGTGTTCATCAATAGGGTCTTACTGTGAAGTTCTGGTGGATAACCAAGAACACGGGCAATGGCCAGTAGTATTTGGGTGTCTATGGACCCCATGATCAATAACTTCAAGAGAGGGACTTCATTCCTGGCATTTGAGTTTTATTTAGTAGCCTATGGTGTCTAGAAGAGGCAGTGTTCCCCTGCTATAAGTTGATGCCTTTAAAACTCTTTTCATAATGTATATGTATATACTTTAATAAGCTTCTATAGTGGTAGGTTCCTATATGGCTTTTTCTAAAGGCCTTTAGTGTTGGTTATCCCTTCCCATGCTCGCTCTGCCCTGCCCTCCCATTCCCCACCTCATTTAATCCTTCCTACTTATTATTCCCCTTTCTCCCTTTATATCCTTGCATTCTTCCATCCCTCCCAGGAAGACTGCCTCCCTGGCTTTTGTTAGTTTCAACATTTATTGCACTAAACGACCTTAAGAAGGAAAATGAAACAGACTAGACCATGGAAAAAATCAGAGCTGTTCTGCAAGAATCCACAAGAGATTTCTGAGAAATGTAGGGCTTGAAATTTAACAATAAATATTAACACTAGACCAGTGTGAGCTTTTATCTGTATCAAGATCACATTTCATAACCGTATGAAGTGGAACAGAAGTGACAGAGTCAATGATTTAGTAGTTGTTGAAGTCTTAATTTCAGCCTCCACTGAAGCCGTCAGATGTTATGTTTCCTCAGCTAGCTTTCACTCATCTCTTTTAATATCTCTAATACAAAGGTTTCTAACAAGGCAGTTTTTCTTTCATAACGTTTTTTTCCTTGTTGGTGTAGGATTTTCTATTTGATAATATATTCTTTAGTTACTGAAACTGATTGATTGAGAGGGCAATAAAAGTATTAAAAGCAAGCAGTCTCTGGCTACTGCTCATTCAAGACATTTGTGAAAATGTAACACTGGTAATAAATAGTACACATGAGTTTACTCTATCACTAATTAATTTATTCAACAAACTTGTTTATTTGCACATACTGTGCTAGGCCAGCAGAACTTGAAATATGAACCAGACCCCGGGGAGTCCCCAAGTCCTGCTCAGAAGACTTGTGAGGTCAAAATTATTTCCATAATAACACTGACAATGATGCTCATTTTTCATTCTCATTTTCCCACAAGTACATCATGTAGTTTTCCAGAGTCTCCAGGAACCTGAATGGAATAATCTTTCTGAGCATTTCTGATATGTGTGTTTGTGATACTTGTGATTAAAATTTGTTCTATATTTAATTTTGAAGAGGCTGAACACATACTGTTAGATACATTCTATATAAATGAAATCATTTTTGAGATCGTCAACATTTTAATCTTATAAAGGGATTCTGAATTCAAACACTGTAAGAAGAGTTGTTATGCTAGTCAACATATTAGTTTAAAACTGTATAAGAGGTAGGTGTTATCTGGGTGCCTCTTTCTGGTTTCCAATTTGGTAGTTGAAGCTTGGATACTCCCGAGTCTGCCATTTCTTGCCATTTATTCGCTTCATTCATGTTCGGCTGCTCTATTAATAGAATTAAAATCCGTCTGCACTCTGTGGATGTGTACAGTCCTGACAGTCTCAGCAATGACTTTTATATCTTGGGAATTGTGTTAATATAGTACATTTGTAAGAATATGCCCCCTTGTTAGTGGTGATAACAGCCAGTTGGAGGTTATGAAAAATGCTCATTTAGCATATGCTCTCATAGAAAATGATCATAGAAATTATGAACACTTGTAGATTATGATTTAGTAATGAAATGTAAAATATAGTACTATCAAAAGAAATAAAAATAAACTCTTAAAAAGATGGAGTTATGTTTGTATATTGGTAAGTGTTTGCATGTTTTACAAATGGAGCCTAAATCTTTCCTATAGGGTTTGATTATATTTTTGCCTTTAGTGAGTTTTTCTGAGAGCCCTAGTTTGTATGTGAAGCATTTTGAATACATAGATGAATAAAAGCATGGTTCCTGTCCTCAGAAAATTCACAATTTACAAAGCAAAGTACATGGTGGCCTGGAAGCAGAGGTGAGTATGTATTTACTACACAGATTTACTTGAGAAAGTTGCACAATAAATGCCTAAGTAGGTATGGAAAAGATGAAATGGTATTCTAGGCATAGAAAACACCATACTTGAACACACATGTTAAAACAGATTGTGTGCGCTAGAAACAGCATGTGATAACATTATAACATTACCTGGATCGTAGTAGGTGATAGGTTAGAAACTAAGAATGGAATTCAGTTGTGGCGAGTTTTGCACCATTTTAAGTATCTTGAGCTTCATTTACTCTTCACAAGAACTATACACTCGAAGGTCTGTGTGGGCCAGGCAAATAATATGATTGTTGGTTGTTCTGTAAGCCTCTGCCTTTTGTGTATTTTCTAAGTTTAAAATATATAACTTTTGAATACTAATTTGATAACAACAGTGGGTAACACCAAAAAGCTGAACTGCAACCCACCCTTGCTGTGGGCAATAAGAAATCATTGATCTGTAAGCAGGGATAACATGATGGCTTTAATTTTAGGAAAGCAAATTGGAAGATGTGGGGAGGACAGGTGAAAAAATATTTTTACAATAAGAATGCTGGTCGAAGGGACGGTGGAGCCTGATTGCAGCATCAGTGGGAGGCAGGTCTTGAGCAATGTGATTCAATCCTGTGTAAACCAGCTACAGTCATGACCTGCGCATTTTATACTGGAAAGCTTTTCCTGTGGCACACTTTTTTTTTGTTGTTGTTGTTGTTGTTTTAAGACTGAACAAAGACCAGTTTTCTTAGTCATAGGAAAAGCTTTCAGTGCAGATATCCATATGGCAGAGAGTGATCTTTATAAAGGACAGCATCACTATTGATCCCACTGCTCAAGAACCCTCAGAAACAGCAGAGATGTTAGCATGAAGATGTTACCTAGATCAAGTCTGTTGGCCTATTTGTTTCCCAGATTTAAACTCAGATATTGGCAGATGACTTTATCTGTGCCACCTGATGGCTATTTTCCAAAAGAATGAAATATTTTAAACAAAACAAAAGTACTTTTGAGTTCTGTGCAAAGTCAATGCACCTGGAACTTTGGCAAGGTTTTCCTCAGAAAGATGCTCAAATTCCTGCCTTACTGGTTTGGGTAAATAAAATATTTATGATTTGGTAATAAAAGCTCTTAAATACTAAACCCTTTCATACATCCACAAGGTGCAGGAAACTTCAGAAGAGCTGAAAACACTAGGACTTAGTTGAAGTCCCTGAGTGGAACTGAACCACTCTGGAGTTTTCTATGCCTCTTCTTTAAGAGTCAAGGACATATGCAGTCATTTGTTTAATGTTCTCTTTGGGAAAATAACCAGAGTATTTCTGTACAAGGGAATTCAACCTATTGAAAATCATCTGATATTTTCTTTCAAATTTGTAAGGAGTGGATTCTGTTGATACAGTCACAATTGCTTTGATTAGCCATGTTGGTTTATCAGACTGTGGAGAAGATAGCAACTGAATTTCCTTCCACTTATCTTTGTCATTGCTGTTAACGCTTGACCTCACCACAAGGAATATCACACCAGCTGAAGGATACCTCCATTTCCTTCCACTTATCTTTGTCATTGCTGTTAACGCTTGACCTCACCACAATTCTTTCTCAGCTGAACCCAAGGAATATCACACCAGCTGAAGGATACCTCTGGACTGCTCCAGCTGTTCAAGCTCTTAAACCCCTATTTCCATGTTTTGGTTTTCTACTGTGTAAAATGGGAAAATTACAGTAACTACTACATGCAACTTCCAAGAATTTGCTGAGAAGGTGCATGTGAAATGCTTTAGAAGAGTGTCTAGAATTAGGAAATGCTCTGTACATGCTATTACTGCTGTTGTCTTTGTTATTAGTATTGATGATGAAATTTTACTTGAGACAATAATATTCAAAAACAGATTTCAGATAATGTAAACATGAGAAAGTCTGACTGGACATATGTCTAGCCAGTTATACAACTACAGTGTTAATAGACATTTCTTGGTCACTCTTCAAAATGTATGTTGTATTATTTCTATGGAGCTAAAACATTTTTAAGAAAATGAACAATCCAAAAGAAATATTTATGTTTTTCTTCTTTTTTCATTTATTTCTTTTTTTTCCTAATCTGGGGTCTGGTACAAGATGGCTTTATTCATTTGAACCAATTCATATCTAGTGACATATCTGAATGTTTGGTCCAAGGACACCAGATGCCATTTGGGAGATTAATGATACCCCTGACTCCAGAAGAATCAATATTCTCATGTGTTTGAACACTTAACTTTGGGTACTCTTCGTTTATTCTGACCTTCCATAGGAACAAGTTGACATATGGATGCTTAATCAAGTATTTAAAGCAAGTATAAATTACAGGGCCCTTACATGTGCAATATCCATAAACTTGCTAACTTGTTAGTTCAGGTCTTGTGCTAGAATATTCACTAAAGGTCATTTAGAACATATTTTAAATTTTAACACTTGAACCTTAGTTCTTGAAATGGTTTGGGAGAAATATTACAAAATATATTATGTAACTCTGTGGTGAAATAGCAGATGTTTTATATACTTCTGTAATTCAATTATATATTTGTATAACTGTAGAGTTAAATAGAATTACTGTGTGAAATTTCTGAAATTTTATTTAACTCCCTTCCCCCCCCTTTCTCTCACTTGCTTTTTAAATATGAGGCATACTTGCAACATTAACCCAGTTCACTAAACCTATACACATGAGATAAAAGTGAAAGTTTCACATGCAAAAAAGTTAAAAATATTAGACATTTGAGTTTTAAAAATCCTGGATTTTTCACACTGAGGTCATGCATCATTGTATAATATTAAAGACAGAGAAAAACTGGGTGTAGAGGTGGTGCACATGTTTATTCCCACCACTCTAAAGGCAGAGGCAGGTGGATCTGTGAGACTGAGGCGAGCCTGGTTTACATAGTAAGTGCCAAACCAGCTAGGGCTACAGGGAAACCCTGTCTCAAAAATAATAAATGAATAAGTAAATAAAGAGATGTAAAATATTAGCAATGAACACTTAAATTTCTTCCACAACCCACTAAGGCTTCTCAAAGTTTGACACAGTTTTCATGAAGGTATGAGCTAAAGACACGGGGTGTTCTGTGCTGTAGAGCAGAAACATCCATTTTAGTTTTATATAGTTAGTTGGTGATCCTTTTGTTCATAATCTGGGATGTTTTAATAAAACTCTTAATAATGAATATTTTTAAGGAAAAAGGGATTTGTTAATTACTTTGATTTAAAGTGACTGCCCTTATTTCTGTCTACAGTAAAATTTGAAACAAATATTTTAAAGAAAAATGATTTTTATAAATTCTTCACTTATTCCTATATAGAAGGAATCAAATTCATGCAACATTTTGAAATTTGGTGATTTTAAGACATAACATGAATTTTCAGTAAAGCAACAGATGAATCAGAATTTAAGAATAAAGTACTATGACCAAGGCTGATATTCATACATTTTAAAAGAAATACTAGCAAAAAATGTCACATATGTAGGTAGATTTTTCTAATAAGTTTGGTAACCAATGTAAGTAAATCTTAAGACAGAAAGAAGAACCCGTTCCTTTGGCCTTGCTTCATACATCAGTTTAATGACTGCATTCCATTCCATATGCAATTATTTTACTTTATTGTGTGCTTAACATATTTTCATGTTCTATAGAAATTAACATGTAACTCAAAGAATGTACTGGAAATTACTGACTGGGAACCAAGTGTTGCTAAATAGTTTTTATAATTGTCTTGTTTTTCTCTCTGTAGGCAACTGAAAATCAATGGGAGCAAATTGCATGATTAGATGAGATAGTTGTGAGCCTCAGAGATCTGTTTCTAACCAAAGTTTTCAGATTATGAAGCATTCTTTGCACATTATGTGTGAGACATTGTCCCTGTTCAACAAAGTCCTGTTGATGAGAACATAATGAAACCATCAGAACAGTCAGATCAAGAGCAATATTGATGTTGTTGAGGAACATGCCAGCTCACAGAAAAGGAGAATTTTCAATGATATTCTTATATTTTAATTCCATTGATGTCTCAAATTCTCTTTTAAAATTGTAACTTGTATAACTACTTTTAAGTTAAAATTCACAGAGTAGATTATTTGACACTATTTGAAAATACCTTTTCATTATCCTACTGTTCACACACAAAAAAAAAATTGTTGACATATTCTGATTTTGTTCCCAATCCAAATATGTACAGTTTGAAACAACATGGAACATTTTATCCATGGGATACGGAGCAAGGCAGTCAAGAGGACAGTAGGATTGTATGTGTGAGGTCAATAAGGAGTCCTAGAGCTGCAGGCTGTTCTCTTGGTGATCATGGTAGCCTAGATAATTAAAGGAATTCCTGGAAGTCTGGCGAGAAGCTCACGTGGCAAGGTGAGAACAGGCAAAAAGGATAGAATAGAGATGGGGAGCACTATGGGGGAAAATCTAGTCAGACTTAACAATGCACTCAGTTGGAATTTTGCATAAAGAAATGTCTAAAGGGCAGTATTAGTAAGCTTAGGTATGCTTAGCTATTAGTAAGCTTAGCTAAACAAGTAAGCTTGTTTCTATTAGCCAGGGTTCTCCAGAGAAACAACTAATAATATGTATGTGTACATACATATACATGTACATGTACATGTATATGTATGTATAAGTGGGGATAAAGAATGGTTTATTTTTAAGGAATTGGCTCATGTGATTCAAGTTGAAAGGTACAGAGCAGGCTGGCAAGCAGAGTTCTGGGGTAGAATTTATGCTGAAATCTAGAGGCTGAATGTCGTGTAGAGGGAGCACCTTTGTCTTCCAGAGGCATCTCATTCATTTTCTTAAAGCCTTCATCTGATTAGAGAAGACCAATCCAAATTCTGGAAGACAACTGTTTCTCTTTAAATCTACTGAAATAAATGTTCATCTCATCTTCAAATAAAAATGCTTTTGCAGTGCCTTTTAGAATAACAGTTAACCAAAATACCTATGCTGAATGTCCTCACTAAGTTAATATCTAAAATGAATCCTCACATCTTTCAAAGTCTTTTAATGAATGTCCCTTTAAAACTTACATCAGGCATTGTTCTATGTTCTGGGGATAAGGCAACAGGTAAAAAAGTCTTGGTTTTAATTATTTATACTCAGTAAATGAGTTCATATATAAGTAAGCCATATTTCAATCTGTGAAAAAGACAATAAAGGAAACAAGCAAAGTCATGTGACAGTTTTTGAGTAGGCCACCAGGCCCTGTGACTCTTGTCACGTGCTTGACTCTGTCCTACCAAATACAAGTTTGAATTCCAGTTCAATAGTGTACTGATACTTCATGGAAGTAAGATCCAACCCAATAGAAAAACGGATAGTTAACTAAAGTGAATGTCATTAAATTCTGTTTTCTGCTCATGTGTACATGTAATGATGAGCACTTTCTGTTTATGACCACTAGTAAATCTCACTCCTTCATGTCATTCAACAAACTCAGTGCTTTACACGAGAAGGGTATCGTTAAGGAGGTCAGCTATGAGATGAGATCTAAGCCTGAAGACCCAATCAGAGAAAGATGGTCAGGGTGACTAGAGCTAACTAATTGAGAGGAAAATCACTGAGGGGAGGTGGGGACCAGGCTAGAGTTGCATCACCATGATGCGATATGCATGACTATTGAGGCATTTTATGCAGGGAAGAGGAAGCATTTAATCTACTTCTTGAGATGATTTCTCCAGCTGCTCCATGGAGAAGATAATAAAGAGATTGAAAATGGAAACTTGAGAGATTCAGTAGAAAGCCACTGCAGGGACCTTCTGAGCAAGACAGGAACAAGGATGGAGAGCCAACAAAGGCAAATGTCCTCAGTGCATTGGCCTCAATGAGAAATTTCTAGAAGAGGAAGAACAAAGTAAGATATTAGAAGACATCTAGTTGATGCAATTATCTTCCTTATTATATTGCCAATGCAAAACAAAGTGTTAACAATGACTTCAAAGATTCTTCTTTTCCCATCAAAACTCCAAGTTACAAACTTATGTGCCTTTGGGGAACAACATAAGCTAAGGTTATTAAGCATAGTTCGAACTAGTGAGAGGAAGCCAGATGGACAGAAATTTAGAGACCTCTCACTTGACAAGTGAATGACTCTATCCTCAACACTGGCACTGATGATGAAAGTTTATTTTTAAAATGAGAGCAAAGAGGCTTTATTTTATATAAGTAATTTTGATCCTTTTCCATTTGGGAGGTCTTTCTCTTCCTTTTCTCTTGTGAGAAGTCAGTATATTAGATCAGTTTCCCAATATCAATGGAGAGAGACAAAGCCCAGTGTAAAATCTTTCTAGTGTTGAAATGACTACTCAAAAAAGAAGCATTTCTGCTTACACGATCATTAAGTTAGTGTTTATTGTAGATGACAGGATGTATATGTCTGTGGGTGCATAGACACTACACTGGGAAATGGAAAGAAATTTGAGTTTTCAGCAAATACCACAGAAAGAGTTTTGCTTTGTTTGAACAACCAATTTTTAAAAAATGACTGTGAAAATGGAAAACTTAAGATTCTTAATAACTAGTTCTTCTTCCCAGAGTACTGATCTGTGGGGAAAAAATTCCTTAATGACTTTCCTCCATATCAAGCATTTCTAAATCCATCCTTTGCATTTCTGTCAAGGATTTTCCAATAAAACAAATACCTAGATCTTGCCTTCGGGATAAGTTCCAAATACCTCAGGAGAAGAGGAGGAGGGAAAGGAAGAGGGGCAGGAGGATGAAGGGTATAAAGACCAATGTCTACTGAAGACTAAATAAAAGCAAAGACTACTCTTATATCAGGCCTTCAGAATGAACTGAGCTCCATTTCTCAATACTACTCTCTTACCTTATCAACCATTTTCTAATTATAGGGCAAAATTACACTCCATTAACAGTTATGCCATCTTAGACCATAGGCTCAGAACTCTTCAAGTGAAAGAAGAAATTTTGCTCATTATTTTTAATCTCACGTTGCCTGACACATAGTAAGAACTCAATATCCTAAAGAAGTTTATTCTTTTATAATCTGTTTTCCATGTCTGATAAGTATTTATCCAAGGAACTGCACAAATAGTAGAAGTTAACCCCTTTGCTATTTAGTAGGAAATCAGTGTTCTAGATGTCTGTTTTTACATGCCAGCTATGTGAATTTGGACAAGTTTCCTTAAATCAAGTATAGCTTGTTTACCTTTTGTACCTTATATTCTGCATCTGAGAAATGAGGAATTATCATGATAAACTTTCAGAGTTTCAGTATATCTGAAGCAGGAAATCAGATAGTGTGCATAAGGTATTCTGTGTGGTACCCAACCCATATGAACATGTTCAGTAAACAAGAAATAATACTGTAATTGTGCATAAGTGTTTAGAGGGATTAGGAAATTCTAGCACAAAGGCATTCAAAACTTTGTTTAAAAAATATTGAAGGATTGCTTAGTGTCGTGACTTATGCCTATAATCCCTGCATTCAGTAAGTAGAGGTATGAGGATCACTGCAAGTTTAAAGCCAACGTGATCTACACAGCTAGTTTTAGGCCAGCTAATACTACATGGCAAGGTCTTCTTAAGTGCATATATGAGTGAGGCTACAATTGGTGTCCATCAGTGCAATCAATGTCTGAAAGAAATTAGGTCCAGCTTTAGAAAAAAAAATCAGATGGTTAAAAGAGCAAATAATATTCGAAACAGTCTACAGAAAGAGCAGAAACCAACCATTAGGACTGAGTCTGTACATTGGAAACACTGAACTTTTTTTTCCAAATGAGAGATTTCTTTTTCTAAATTTGTATGTGAGGTTGTGTCTGAGATCACATTATTTTAATGGTTGTCACTATTATTATCCATTTAAATACAGAGGAATCTAGTTTGAAGAGAAACTGTAACCTTTTTATTTTAATTCACATTTTGTACAGGAAAACCATGACTTGCAGGTTCAAAGGAGAAAGCCTTTAAAGGGCTTGTAAAAGGCCGCACAGGCTTCTTGGACATCAAATAGCTCAGCAAAACAGCATTATGATGATTTAAATGTAAATGAATTAGAAACATATGGATCACATTCCCTTGGAAATACACATGGGTTTGGAAATTAAGGGGGAACTGTCTGACAAAATGCATAGCACTTGGCTTAGCACAAAAATGTTTGAATAATGGGTTCAATTTTTTGCCAAATCCTAAAGGCCACAGATTTGTCCTACAGATATTTTCACCAAGCCCGTGGGTTTTGAGGTTGCTTGGCTTTGAGAATGGTGTTAACCTGTCAAAGCCAACTCCTGCCGCCATTGCTTCTGTGTCCTTCTCCTCATGACGTGTTGGGTGTGTGGTTACCAAGAAGGAATCAGCTCCAAGGGAACAGAAAGAACTGGGACTGGGAAGAGATGTTGGGATTTCTTTACTCTCCCAATCTTCCCTTTTCTTGTCTATTTTTGCTTCTTTCATCTCCTTACCTTTGCCCTCTTCATTCTTTGTTTCTTATTTTATTTCTTTCCCCTGTCCCCACGCATCTTGTTTACTCTCTTAAGAAGAAGCATAAAAGCATGCTTATCATTGGGGAAGCTTGTGAGTGAGAGATGGAAGGAATTATCCATTGCCTAATGATTCCTTTTCTTCAGAATTAGCCACTATAACTTCCATCACAGAATGGAAAATCTGAAACGTTTTCTCTGCAAATGGCTTAGCTTTTACATGGCATTGGAGGAAATGCTACCTCATGCTATGTTGTATTTTAAGCATCCTGGAGTCTCTAGAAAGCAGCATCACTTCAGTTCAGCCTATTTTAAGAAGCAATTCATCATTATTAATACTGATTCTAAGTGTAATTAATTAATTCCTTTCAAGCAAGTTGCCACACTGACTCTCAGAGACCTGAGGCTAATTCATTGTTGCCCAGCATGGATGGAGGCAGGTGTCAGTGTAACAAGATCTGGCTTGTGTGTGTGTGTGTGTGTGTGTGTGTGTGTGTTACAGAATATACTGCCTCTTGATAAGCAGCTACAAAGCTGATAGTTAAATCCATCCGCATGGATTTGCTTCTCATATGGAACTAATTGCCTATGCAATAGTTAAAGCCAAAAGATCTCTACAATTTCAAAAGCTTCTCTTATCTTTTTCTGACTATGGCTGTTGACAGGAGTGAAACACATCTATCCTCATTCATTATACTGGTCTCATCAAATGCAGACGTGTTGATGGGGGACTGTTACAGAATCAGATGGTCTAAGTTGGTTTTTTATGTTCAGGCATCCCTCCTCCTGGTTTTACAAGTCCAGACAAAAGCTGTCCTGTGCTTGGGCTGCATCTAGAACCTGTCCCATTAAAGGACGAGTCTGGCCTCCTGCTGGTCCCAAGCACACCATCTGAGAACACAATCAGTGGGTTTCTGTGTCCCTTTACCCCTGTATCATAAGAACTCACTCTTTAAAAAATCTATTTTAGTGCTATGGTGGCTCACAGAGAGATGAAGAGCTTTTCTGACTTCAGGACCTTGATAAGTCTAAGTATTCTTTGCAGTTTGCCACCATAGTGCCTCCTCCCGCTCCTTCCCAGACTAAATAAACTTAATATCCTGACATTAGCAATTAGTACCCTCTCTCTGTCTCTCTATCTCTGTCTCTCTCTCTCCCTGGTATTTTTTAAATCTAAACCAATAAGGAAAATAATCTAGAAATAATTATTCATCTAGTCATCACCGTCATTCTTACAGTCTTTGTTGTCATCATATTGTTGAATATTTCTGCAATATGTACTTGGCCAGGAACAAGTACTTTAGGCATAGAAGCTTAATGAATCATTTCAACCACCTTAACAGGCATCATTATCACCATGTGTCACAGAGAATGAAAGTGAGGCTGAGGTATATTCCTCCTGGACAAATCTTCAAGTCAAGAACAAGTGTGCTTCATTCCACACAGTAAACATGCCAGAATTATCCAGTGCAACAGGCCTTCACTGACCCCTACCTGCTATCTTTCTTCTTTCCAGTTCCCAGAATAAGTGGAAAAATCTCCAGAGATAAAATTCCATTTACAAGAGCTTGAAATCATGGAAATGGGAAATGATGCCTGCAAGAGGAGTACCCATTGCATGGAAAACAGCTTATATTTCCTGTGACACGGTTTCTTCATGTGTGAATGGAGATCATAGAGGTCCTTTATCATAAGATCACTGTGACAGTTAATACATAATTGTCAGAGCACCATCTGCCTAACTATGTCTTACACTCTCTGAAACTAAATCAATTTTTTTTTCTATGAAGTCTACCATTTTTTTCTGCATTTTCCATCTTGGTTGGTATCACCAGTTTATCCAAGCACACTGGTCACAGGGAAAAATGTGGGAGTTTCCCTTTCCTTTCTCTCACCAGCCCCCAAATAGCCAGTTTTGAATTCTTTTCGTTCTACCCCATGAAGATCTTGTTCATGACTACTACCTTGACTGAGCTCACTTAGGTGATGGCTCTCAATTGTCTTCCCTATAAATGACTCACAAAATTTTATTCTTATGACTAGCTCCCCCATTCTTGAAAATAAATTTCAACCCCCTGGTGAGTGCAGTATTTCTTTTGCCTTCTCTAAATGTGCTATGCACATAGTTCCATGCCTCTGGGACAGTGGCCACAGTTTGCAGTTTATATGAAAGAACTTTCTGAACTTCAAGTCTTTAATCTCCTCAATCCTCTACCCTGAAATAATTGAACATAGCTCAGAGCAAAGGCTTTGTGAGAACACAGCAAATGAATGCATGTAAAACATTTAGCTCAGTGTTTGACTTCATAGTACAACCTTGAGTAATTTATTTAACATCTCTTTTCTTTCTTTTGTATTTTTATTGAATATTTATCGATTTTACAAAATGCATTTTAACTATACTTAAACCTCCTCGATCTGTGCCTCCTATAGCCTGCCCACAGGATTTCATACATTCTGTCTAATATGATAAAGTCTATTGAGTCAAGACTGTGTATCCAGTTGTCTTTCCATGTGAGTTCATCTACTGGAGACTGTTCAGTCTATCTAGCATCACTTCCTTAAAGAGGATCAACTCTTCCTCACCCAGCAGTGATCAGCTGCTAATAGTTCCTCAGTTAAAGCTTGGGCCTCCTGCCCATTTCCCTAGTTCTATGCTGGTTTTTATTGACTGAGTTTGCATAAGTCTTGTGCATGCTATCACCATTGCTGTAAGTTCAAATGAGCAAGTTCCCAGGAGCCTGTAAGAGTCTGTTTCCTTAAGGAATGGATGGTACTTCCTGCACAGAAGTATCAGAACTGAATCAGTCAGCATCTGTGACATGCTTAGGATAATGCTTATTATTCCTGTCTTATTTTTTTTAATTATTTCTAAAACTCATAACATACCATTGATGCTAATTTGTGAGTGAGGCAGATTTGGGAAAGAATTTATTATAGTTTATAATGTACATTTCATACATTCTGAAAATAACGTGGCATTAGAACAACATATTTTAAGTAGAGTCCAAATGTCATCACCATTTGAAGGTATTGCCATGGTCTCTGCCTCATTGTGCAGCAAACTACTTCTAACTCTGTTTCTGTCACATATGGCCTGACTTTCTATGATAGCAAGTGATGGTGCGACACAAAAATAACTTGGATATATATCTCTGTCTCCCTTATGGTTTGAGCCAGGAGTTTCTGCTATGTTCATTTTTTATTTCACCTCCATCCACTTATCCCTTCACCCACCTTCAGCTGCCACCTCTGTGCTTGGCCACCAATCAGTATGCTGTACAAGTTGACTGAATGCATTCTGAATTGGGTAATGAGCCATTGTCCTACCTTTGTGGCTGCCTTTCCAAATACCTAAGGTTTAATTTGGGACTGTGGCTGAGTTGGATGAGCTTCAGAGACCAGAATGTTGTCCCAGCAGCAGGAACCCCATAATCTTGGCTCTTAGAACATTTTGACAAGAAGAATGTCTGCATTTCAAGATACCTGAATGTTTATTCCCTGTTTTTCTCAAACACAGTCAGGCTTTCATGTGGTCTTACACTTGTTTATTGATACCCAGTATTTTTCTTGTTTTGCCAAATGTGTCAACATATTATTTATTTGACACTGCAGTAATCTATTCAATTGGATGGAAAAGAACATATTAGTCAAATGAAATTGATGTCTGGTAGCCATGCACACTCACCCAAATAATCTTCCCTTGGATCCTGTTCATGGCTGCTTCTCCAGCTACTTGACACCCAGCCACATTTGCGCACAGGGATTTATTTTCCCTGGCCCTGCTGGGATGCTAAAACCAACTTTCCAGTTCAGCCTCTGCCTCAGCCTCCAACCCCTGGACAATAGCAATACTGTGTGATGATTCCCCAGGACAGACTAAGAGGGATGACTGTTTTAATAGCACTTTATGACTCTTCAAGATGGACTGGAAACATCACCACAAGGAGCAAAAGGTATTCGCCAAGGAGTGAGGACGCCTCTGTAGTCAGAATTTGAGCTGGAATTAAAACCACAGGCAGAAACAGGGCTGAGGTCCTTCAGTATAAATTCCAGGAACTGGGGAGGAAGCTTGAGGACATGGCCATGGGGCTTTCAGAAATGTGCTAATTGTGCAATATTCACAACCGGTGAGGGAGAGATGATAAAAATCACCATAAAACTGAATGACTAAAACACGGGCTTATGGTTTCGGGGTGATCCTCAAGAACTGTAGACAGGAAGAAAAGCAAGATCCATAGCTCCAGGGTCATCAATGTTGTGAAGTCTCTTGATCACACACACACACACACACACACACACACACACACACACACACTTTCTTACTCTTCTTTTTCTCTCCTCCTTTTAAAGCAGGGAAGTACCGTAAGCCTGTGAAGTCTGCTTATAAAAGCAAAGAGTACATTGTGACATCTGTTTAGTACCAAACTATAAAAGATTGGCATAGGCAACTAGAAATTTATTGATTAAATTTAGCCGTTAAATTAGATGATCAGAAAGGTCACTTCTAGTTTTTTGTCTTGAGTCTGAACTATGAGCAGCATCTGAAATTCATTTCTAAAATAGCTAAGGAATGAAGCAAGATCCTGGTAGAAAAATTTTCACTTCTTATGAGCCAACAAGAAATCATTATTAGTCTTTGGTCAGGGCCAATGAGAGACCTTTTAACCTGAGTTTAGAAAGAAGGTTAATATGTAGGATTTCTCACTTACTCAGGTCAAGTCTGGGGGGATGTCCTAACTAATGTGTGAGGAACCCAGCCATGCCAAGGCAGGTTGCCAAAAGTTGTGTATTCATGAAAACCCAAAGGGTCTCCTGGAAGAGACACTGTCAAACTTACCACTATTTCTCAGAACCAAGATCTGAATGAGAATAAGGGCTGCTTTAAGCCCTGGTGCTTGTAACCTTCTATCAGAGAGAACTCATTTTGGGGAAATTTTAAAATATGCCAATAAAATTACACATATCTCATGCCACATACTGAAAATTGGCTGTTTCTTTGAGAGTTATGGTAAAAGGATTTTGAGGCTCTATTGAAGAGTCTGTGGAGAAAGAGCATAATAACCACTATACCTGCCAATTCAATGTGATACTTGAGGTTCATATTGCCCCAGTAAGGGAAAGAGAAGGACTTTTGGATGTTTTTATGTCTTGCCACTCAATGACATCTGCTCTGATTGGGAAACTAACTCCAACTTTTGTAAAAGTAAGTTGCAAGAAACCAAATAGATTCAGTCATGAGTAAAAATAATTGCATACATTGGCATTCAGTGCAGAAGGATACTTTCTTCATGTCCCAAAACAGTAAGAAGAAAAGCAAAGATGAAGTCAAGATTACTGTGTGCTGTTCATCCCTTGATCCTCCTGTCTCGCTCACTATCTTCATTTGGGAACTCGTTGCTGTAGAGCCTCACTAGCCATATGCCTTCTGTTCTGAGTCGGAATACCTGGTTTTTCTACGCAGTTTTAGAAAATCGACCTTTCAATGGGTTCTTGGTGTATTTCATCTATTGAAAATAGAGTTTATTAAAGAAACATTACAGAGATTAATTTAATTATAATATCTGCATTCTAGTCTTCTGATTCTCACGTGATTTTTTACACTCTGGATGTGGAAGAGGAACATAATTGTCTTTGGCTTATGTTGCAATGCTGAAATCAAAAGAAGAAATTTAATTGCTGTTTCCATATCAATTTCACATAAAATAATGTAATACTTATCAAAAAGGTAATTAGATAGTAATGGGGTAGTATGTATGAATACGTATTATATAATGTATGCATTATCACATATAGCTATGTATAGTATTTATGTGGACAAATATGCATATTTGAATAGTATTTGAATATAGTATAAGAACAAAAGGAAAAATACTCTTATAGAGTTAAGAAAGCGTAGAAAGGGGCTGGAGAGATGACTCAGCAGCCAAGAGCTGCCCTTCCAGAGGACTTGGGTTTGTTTTCCAGCACTGACATGGTGGCAAATAACCATCTGTAACTCCAGTTCCAGGGAATCTGACTACCTCTTCTGGCCTCTGTGGTCATTGCACGCATGTGGTGTACTTATATACATGCAGGCAAAACACTCGTACACATAAAAACAAACATTTTTTTTAAACCTTAAAAAAAAAACATTAAAAACGGTGGCAAGAGCTTTGCTCAATATTGTAGGAACTTGTCCTTCACTAGTTATATCCAGCAAAGGGAGAGCCAGGTAGCCATCTATAAGCAAAATGAGTTGTCAACTCTTAGTTTAAATAAAAGAGGCCATAAGTTATAATTAGACATAATAAGAGTAGCAGAAATAAATGAATAAATGTTGGAACAGAGGCCACTGAAAACTGCAACCTAACATTGATACAATTCACCAATAAATTCTCATGATCTCCCTGAGATTTCCTGGGTCCACATAGTGTCTAGCCTACAGCCAAAATATTTCTGTTACTCCTGATAGAGTTACTCTGTCTAACATAATAACCCCTATTACATGTGGCTTCTTAGATTTAGGTTTGTAAGGTGAAACAAGGTTATAATTTTAGTCCTCACACCAGCCACACTTGAAGCTTTCAGTGGATACTTATGATTAGTGCCACCATATTAGACAGCACATATGACATTTCCATCCCTGTTGAAAATTCTACTGGAAAACACTGATTTAGACTATAGGAAAAAATGTCATGACTTATGAAACTAGCTCTGTAAAGCCAAGAAGGAATAGTTTGTTCTGATTATTTAGAGTTGTTACACTTTCTGTTCTTTCTCTTTTTTTCTAATTCTTTGAAAATTTCATATAATATATTCCAATCATGTCCCCAGTGCCCCCCCAACTTCCTTACCTACTCAAATTTGGGTCCTCATTTTTTAAGATTATTTGTTTAGTTTTGTTTTTTGTTTTGTTGTATTTTATTTATTTTTCATTTTTTTGATAATGTCTTCCTAGTTCCAACCCACCTGGAAATCACTATGTAGACCAGGCTGGCCTCACTCTCACAGAGATTCACCTGCTTCTGCCTCCCAAAGCTTAGGATTAAAGGCGTGTGCCACGATATCCAGCTTTTTAAAATGATTTTTAAACCCTTTTAACTTTTTATTTTATGTATATGAATGTTTTAACTTTATGTAAGGGCATTACATATGAGTAATGCCTGAAGTGGCCTGAAGAGGGAGTCAGATCCTAGGGAACTAGAGTTACAGATAGTTGTTAAGTGGCATGTGGGTGCTGAAAACTGAACCCAGGTCCTCTGCAAGAGCAGCCAGTGCTCTTAACCACTAAGCCATCTCTCCACCCCTTCCTCATTTTTTTTTTTTTAAACCTATCAAGTTCAATGTGTGCTGCCTATATACTCTAGGGTATGTGGCCGCCCACTGGAGTGCAGTAGACCTTCTAGGGGCCGTACCTGTAACAAAAACTGACTCTTCTTCCCCCAACAGTTATCAATTGCCAATTGTTTCTTAGCTAGGGAGGGAGGGGCTTTGTGCCCATCTCCCCTCTCCTTGCTGGGATCTTGTAGGGCTTGAGCTTGAGCAAGTCTTATGCATGTCTTAAGCAATGCTTATGAATTACTGTGAGTTCATATGTGCAACTACCCTGCAGTGTAGAAAACACTGTTTCGTTGTCATTATCCATTGCTTCTGGCTTTTGCCGTCTTTCTGCTCCCTCTTCCATGATGGGGATGGGGTGTGATATAGGAGTCCTATTTAGGGCTGAGCACTTTGATATTTCCTATTGACCAGGTGTGGGTCTCCAGGTTAACATGCATCTACTACAAAAAGAAGCTTCTCTGCTGAGAGTTGAGAGATGCACTAATTTATGGTTATAATGATAAGTCATTAGGACTCAGTTTAATACTATGCTCACTTAGCAGAATGATGCTAGTAGGCTTTCCCCTGGGGTCTATTACAGGTTCTTGGTCCCAATAATGGAACCAGGTATGGATTCTGTCTTGCAAGTGGACCTTAAATTCAACTAGAGCATGTTTGGTTGCTCCCACCAGTTGGGCATATCTTGCCAGGCCAGTTGTTATTGTAATGTGCAGGGTTCACAGTTGGGTAAGATCAGTGATTACTTTTCTCTTCTGGTATTGTGCATAGCACCTTCCAGCACTGTGAAAGTTAGCCAGTAGCTTGAGGTCAGTACCAGCTTGATTTCTCCATGTTCTGGGACTCAAGTATGTTGTGTCTTGCACAAGAGGGTCTTACCATTCGTGCTCCATTCTTAATGCTGGGCATGTGCAATGGATCTTGTGGACCTACTTCTGCTGTTATGAACTTTGTGACATTATAAGCCACTGCAGGGATTTTGTTTGTGTTTGGTTTTTGTTTGTTAGGGATTGCTTTTAGCTTCTTACAAATTAGAAATCATTTAATATGGCAGGAATCTTAACTTGTGTATAATATATTTTATGTTAATTTTTCCAATTTCTAATCTTCAAGATTGGGACTTCCATTGACATATTTTTTTTAGAAGATACGGTTTATTTCATCTTATACTTCTAGTCACAGTTCCTCATTGAGGGATGGCAGGGCAGGAACCTGAAGGTAACACTGCTGGTTATTCCATGCAGATTTACCTCCAACCAGGGAAAGTGCTCACAGCCAAAGATGTACAGCAGAAACCAGGGAGGAGCACTGCTTGGCAACTCCCACAGGCCCAGAATGGGATGGGGGGGTGTTGGGCTAGGACTACCCACAGTGGCCAAGGCCCTCCTACCCAATATCTATCAGTTCAAGGCTGTCACCCACAGACATGGCCACCAGCCAATCTGATCTAGGAAACCCCTCAGTTGAGACTCTCTTCTCAGGTAACTCTAAGCTATGTCAGGTTGATAGTTAAAGCTACCTAAAACAACTTAGTAACTTCTGCGTTATCCTCTTTTTTAAATTACTTTTATTTTTTATTTTTCAGAAGAAGCATTTCATTACAGCTTTAACATACTCAACAACAGTTTCCAGAGTAAAGGTACATCTCTTTCAAAAGTGGCTACAAAATTTTTAGGTTTGCTTTTGAATTAATACAGTTATACAATATTGAACTCAATATAAGCCCTATAAGACATAAAATTGGATGAGTTTTTAACCTTTAAAAAAGATCTCCATTTCATTTTAAAATATACTGTTTCTTACAGAAAGACTCGTTGTTTTTCCTAATACAAGTGAGATGTTGGTGCATGCTTTTCTAATCTGTATGTCAGATTATTACTAGTCATAATCCATTGCACTCGGATCTTTGGCACATGTGTGTATCTATAAAGCCATCAGGTAGATTTCGGTGGTAATATTTATCGCCTCTACTAATTAACATGACATAAATTTTTATGCTTCCTCCTCAAATATAATACATTTTCTTAAAAAGTATCGAATTTCTTGATTTGTGTGTGTGTGTGTATCACACAGAACATCCCAAACCATCTTATTCAACTATACACCCACTTTCCAGATAGCACCCTCCCATAGCCTCCCTCCCCCCAATAGAGCCCTTATACTCTGATATCCCTGCTACCATCTGCTGTGTTGTCGGCACCCCAAGCCATTCCCCACTACATGCCCTTCTGGTGAATCTAGTCAGCCTATCTAGAGGTCTTTGTTTTAGGAAGGTCAGCTGTTCCTCATGTAGCAGAAATCGGTTGTCAATATTCCTTTAGATAATATTGGAGTCTTCTGTTCACTTTCCCAGTTCGATGCTCAGTTACTATCTGGGCCACCCTGGCCAACAACTCAAAAGAAGGTATCTCCTATCTGGCATTGTTGCTTGTTTGTAGCCTTTAGCTATATGTATGAACTCTTAAAAATTATATTTACCCCTTTAATCTTTGGCTATACTTTCCTTTTGGGTGTTTATGGCCATAGAGTTGGTCCAGATAAACAAATTTATTTTTATTCTTAAGGCCGTTTGAGGATCTGTTCCTCAGGGGTGACATGGGCTTGGGAGGAGCTCTTGGCTCCTTTCTTTTATGAGCTCCACCTATGTGAAGATAAGCCAAAGGTCCTGCTTGACCATGGCTGGCTTCACTTGGAAGTATGGAGGAAATGATTCTTCTGTGTTGACCCTCCTCTTTGCAGACTGGACACTGGTTCAAGTCCATCTCGTGGGGCCTCCTTGGCCTCCTTGATCAAGAGGACAGGTGACCCACCACAATTACAGGACACTTTGAGAGATGCTCATAGTCCCCTGGAACTAGTCGACCTAGGAGGGCAAGGAGCAAAAACTGTCCTTTATGTCCCTCTGAACAAATTTGTATAGGCCTCAAAGTATGTCTGTTAAATATCTAAGAAGGTTAGTTCCACCAGTCTGGTAATTTTAATTCCTGTGTGCCACATAGATAAATCTTGGGGAATGACCTATCATTCTCAGATAAACCTTGCCTAGACCTATATTTCTTGATCTGTTACGTATAATTTATCAGTGGTTGTTGGACTAATATGGTTCCCTCTGGTTTTTAAAACCAGCTAGGCATTACTTATCTCTCGCATTGTCTAACCCCTCCATCATAGTTTCTCCAATTAAGGTGTCCCCGTTTTTCCCCTTTCTCCCTTAATAATACTCTTCTCCTATGGTCCTACCTCTCTTCAGCTCCTTATTTCCCCTTATCCCCTAGGTTCCTTGTATACCCTTCCCTCCCCCCTCCCTTAAACTAACCCAATTTTTATCCATATATCCGTTATTACACCCTGTTTCCTACTGTTCTTCTCTTTCAGGTTCTTTCTTTTCCTTTACCTCTCTGGTTCCTTTCCATTATCCTGGTTCCTGTAAATGTCTGGATACATAATCATGTATCAGGATTTGGTTCTAGGATCCACATATGAGGGAGAACATACATCAATTTTTTTTGAGTCTGTGTTACTTCACTTACTATAACAGTTTCTAGTTCCATCTATTTACCTGCAAATTTTATGATTTCATCTTTCTTTACTGCTGAGTAAAACTCCATCGTACAAATGAACCACATTTTCATTATCCACACATCAGTTGAGGGACACTTAGGTTGCTTCCATTTCTTAGCTGTTGTGAAAAGAGCAGCAACAAACATGGATGGCACAAGTGTCTCTCCAATAGGATGAGTTCTTTGTGTGTATGCCAAGGAGTGGTATAACTGGGTCAAATGGTAGGTTTGTTTGTAGTTTTTTAAGAGTTCTCTATATTGCTTTCTATAGGGGTTGAACCAGTTTGCAGCCCCACCAGCAATGGATGAATGTTCCCCTTTCCCCACATCCTCCCCAACATTTGATATCATTTGTTCTCTTGATCTTAACCAGTCTGGATAAGATGAAATCTTAAAGTGGTTTTAATTTGTATTTCCCTAAGTATTGGTGATGTTGAACGTCTTTTGAGATGCTTCTTAGCCATCTTTATTTCCCCTTCTGAGAACTCTCTTTTCTGCTCCCTACCCCATCTTTTAATTGTGTTACTTCCTGTCTTGATTCTCTGTTATTTAAGTTCATTATGTATTCTGGATATTAAATTTTGAGAGATGCTGCACAGTCCCCTGGAACTTATTCGACCTTGAATGGCAAGGGGCAAAAACTGTCCTTTAAGTCCCTCTGACCAGATTAGTATAGGACTCAAAATATGGTTGTTAAACATCCAATAAGGTTAGTTTCGCCAGTTTGGTACTTTTAATTACCATGTGCTATGTAGATAAAGCTTGGGCAGAAACCAAACGTTATTCCCGAAGTTTTCTTCTAACAGCTTCAGAGTTTCAAGATTCACATTGAGGTCTTTGATCCTTTTGGAATTGACTTTTGTGCAAGGTGAAAGATAGGGGTTTACTTTCATTCTTCTCCAGGTGGAGATCCAGTTTTGTCAGCACCATTTGGTGAAGATGCTGTCTTGCCTCCAGTGAATGTTCTTGGCCCCTTTGTCAAATATCAGGTGGCTGAAATTGCATGTACTCATATTTTGGTTTTCAATTTTGTTACATTGATCTATGGATTTTTGTGCCAGTGCCATGTTGTTTTAACACAGCTTAAAATCTGGTATAGTAATCCCTCCGGCATTGCTCTTAGTGCTCAGGGTTGCTTTGGCTATCTGAGA
>NW_008342276.1:1032504-1033100 GCF_000622305.1 Nannospalax galili | reverse complement strand
CTTCTGCCTTATTTCTCTTGTAAGAGTTCAAGCAGTATATTGAAAATGAGTGGAGATATTGGATAGCCCTGTCTGGTTCCTGATTTTACTGGGAATGCTCTTAGTTTTTCTCCATTTAGGATGATGTTGGATATGGGTTTGTTGTACACAGCTTTAATTATGTTGATGTATGTTCCCTCCAGACCAATTCCTTTTAGGACTTTTAACATGAATTCATGTTAGATTTTGTCAAATGCCTTTTCTGCATCTATTCAGATGACCATGTGGTTTTTGTCTTTAAGTCCATTTATTTGTTTTATTACTTGTATTGACTTACCTATGTTGAACTATCTTTGCATCTCTGGAATAAAGCTGACTTGGTCATGGTGGATGTTCTTTTCGATGTGTGTCTGTATGCGGTTTGCAAGTATCTTGTTGAGTATTTTTGCATCTATGTTCATTAAGGATATGCGTCTATAGTTTTCTGTTTTGGTTATATCTTTACCTGGTTTTGGTATTAGAGTGATGCTGGATTCCTCAAAGGAATATGGGACTTCTCCCTCTGTTGCTATGTTTTTGAATATTTCAAGTAGTATTGCTTGTAGATCTTTAAATGT
>NW_008342276.1:1031064-1032392 GCF_000622305.1 Nannospalax galili | reverse complement strand
TCTCTTCTTGGTTTAGCTTTGGTGGTTCCCATGCTTTTAGGTATCCGTCCATTTCTTTTAGGTTTTCAAATTTAGTAGCATATAGTTTTTTAAGTATTCCCTTTTAATGTTCTGTATCTCTCTGGTGTCTGTTGTGATGTTTCCCCTTTCATCTCTGATTTTGTTGGTTTGGAGTTACTCTTTCTTTCTTTTGGTTAACTGAGCTAGCGCTTTGTCAATCTTTTTTATCTTTTCAAAGAACCAGCTGTTGGATTCGTTGATTCTTTGTATTGTTTTCTTTGTTTCAATTTCATTAATTTCTGTCCTGATTATTGTTATTTCTTCTTGTCTGCTGAGTTTGGGTTTCCTTTGGTGTTGCTTTTCAAGTGTCTTGAGTTGCAGTGTTAAGTCATTTACTTGTGTTCTTTCCGATTTTTTGAGGTAGGCACTTAGAGCTATAACGTCCCGCTAAGGACAGCTTTCATCGTGTCCCAGAGGTTTTTTTGTGTTGTATTTTCCTTCATTTATTTCCAGGAATACTTTTATTTCTTTCTTAATTTCTCTTTTGACCCATTCATCATTCAGGAGTGTGTTGTTTAATCTCCATGTGTTCATGTGGTGATTAGGGCTTTTTCGGGTGTTGATTGTAAGCTTTATTGCATTGTGCTCTGAGAGAATGCACGGAATTATTTCAATCTTTTTGTATTTGTTGAGGTTTGTTTTACGCCCCAGTATATGGTCAATTTTGGAGAAGGTTCCATGGGGTGCTGAATAGAAATTATGTCCTTTGGTGCTTGGGTGGAATACTCAGTAGATGTCTGTTAGGTTCATTTGATATATGGTATTGTTTAATTCAGATGTCTCTCTGTTAACTCTCTGCCCTGTTGACCCATCTAATGGAGATAGTGGTGTATTGAAGTCCCCTACTATTAATGAGTTGGGATTATTCTGGGTCTCCAAGTCCTGTAGTATTGTCTTTATGAAGTTGGGTGCATCAGAGTTTGGTGAAGAAATGTCCATGATTGTAATATCTTCTTGGTTTGTTGTTACTTTGATCAGAATGAAGTGGCCCTCTTGATATCTTCTGATTAGTTTTAGTTTAAAGTCTATTTTGTCAGATACCAGAATTGTAATGCATGCATTTTTCTTAGTACCATTCATTTGGTATATTTTTTTCCATCCTTTCACCTTAAGATAGTGTCTGTCCTTGAAAATGAGATGAGTTTCTTGCAGACAAGAAAAACATGGGTTTTGTTTCTTAATCCATTCAACTAGACTGTGTCTTTTGACTGGGGAGTTCAGTCCATTAATATTTAAAGTTATTAATGAAAGATGAGTATTGAATCCTG
>NW_008342276.1:1030476-1030970 GCF_000622305.1 Nannospalax galili | reverse complement strand
TTCTTTCTGCAACCCCTTGGGTATAGTCATTCCTTTCTTCAGCTCTTTGTATTGCCTCCAGAACTCTCTGAAGGGCTCATTTTGTAGCCACGAATTTCTTCAGCCTATTTATGTCATGGAAGATTTTATTTTCCCCTTTGACTATAATAGACATTTTGCCTGGGTTTAGTAATCTGGGTTGGCATCTGTGCTCATTTAAAACTGGGAATACTTTGGTCCACGCTCTTATGGCTTTCATAGTTTGCACTGAGAAGTCAGCAGTAATACTAATGGGTTTTCCTTTATATGTGACTTCTTGTTTCTCTTTTGCAGCTTTCAGTAGTGTCTCTTTGTTTTGTATGTTTAGTGTTTTTACTGTGATGTGGCATGGAGAGTTTCTTTTCTGGTCCTGTCTGTTTGGTGTTCTATATGCTTCTTGTATTTATATGGGCATGTCTTTCTTTAATTTGGGGAAATTTTCTTCCATGATTCTGTTGAAGATCT
Source organism: Nannospalax galili (assembly GCF_000622305.1). NCBI lineage: Eukaryota > Metazoa > Chordata > Mammalia > Rodentia > Spalacidae > Nannospalax > Nannospalax galili. Next base: position 1,030,487 of record NW_008342276.1, on the reverse strand, counting down.
GGTCCATGCCA
>NW_008342276.1:996954-1030343 GCF_000622305.1 Nannospalax galili | reverse complement strand
ATCTTCCAGTCTTGATACTCTGTTTTCCATTTCATTCATCCTGTTGGTGAGGCTTTCTCCTGTTGTTTCTAATTGGCTTACTGAGTGTTTCATTTCCTTCTCATTTCAGTCTGAATAGTCTTCAATATTTCTAGTTCTTTTCTGAATTCATTCAGAAACTTATACCTATCCTCCTTCAGTTCTTTGACTTCTTTCTTTGTGTGTTCTTTAAATTCACTGAATTGTTTCATCATGTTTACAATTGTTCTTTTGAGTTCCATGTCCTGCATTATCTCTGGGGGGTTCTCATTATACTCCTCTGGAGGACTATTGGTATTTGGTAGGGATATGTTATTTTGGTTTTTCATGTTATTGTTTTTTCTCTATGATTTTGACATGTGAATTTCTTTTGTAGTTTCTGATTCTTGTGTGAGACTCAAGCCTTCAAGTTTAGGTCTACTTGTTTTTGTGAACTTTATGTGTCTTTGTAGTTTACTATTGGGGCATGAAGCATGAAAAGCTGGTTTGTCTAAGCTTCTGGTTCTCTCTTTTGTTTTTATAATTTTTTTATATATTTTATTATTTTTATTTAATTGCATGAGTGTATTGCCAGCATGCATGTGAGTGCACCCGTGTTGTGCAATGTTGCGGATATCAGAAGATTCCCCTGGAACTGGAGTTAAGGACAGTTCCTAGTCGCCATGTGGGTGCTGGGAACTGAGCCCAGGTCCTCTGCAAGAGCAGTCAGTGCTCTTGGCTCCTGAGCCATCTCTCTTTTGTTTTATATTAGTGTGGCTGGATTGCTTTTGTCTTTAGGAGTTCCCACAGAGACCCAAGTCAAATGAGCATCAGATGCTCTCAGGCTTTCTCCTAAGTTCTGGATCCCTCCAGGAAAGATGTTGTCCTCAGGTATTTGGGGGCTGGACTGGCCTGGGGGCAGGGCCAATGAAAGATGTTGTTCTGGGGCAGCTGGTCATCATGCCACCCAGACATGCAAAGGGAGATGGGGGTGTGTAGAGGCCCCAAGGGCTCCTGGGCACTGCAAGGAAGAACTGGTTTTGCCTTGATGCAAAGGATCAGAAAGCTGAGAGGTCAGCCCTAGTGTCCAGGAAAGAGGCTGGTGGGTTGTGCAGCCCAGGGAAGCAGAGGGAGGTAAGGGCAGGACCAGGCCCAGAGGGCTCCTGGGGACTCTTAAGGCCCATTGATATTTTTAACAAATGAGAACACTGACACATCAAGAAAATAACAAGACACATAAGTGGGAAGGATAAAGTACTGATTAGCACTGCTCTGCATCTGTAATTTGGATTCTATTATTGTGTATTTCCTACCAAAGAGATAAAACACTGAGAGAGATTAGTGTACACGGTAGGTGTGAACAGGGCAAGGCAGGGCCCAATGAGATAAAGCACTGAGATTGATTAGTGTAAATGGTAGGTGTGAACAGGGCAAGGCAGGACCCAATGAGGTGGCTCAGCGGGTAAAGGCACCTGCTGTTGAGACTGATGACCTGACTCCCATTCCCTGAACCCACATGACAGAAGGAGAGAACCCATTCCCATGAGGTGGCAGTCCTCTGACCTCTATAGACAGGCAGTGGCATGCACACCACACATGAAGGACAGAGAATGTTCCAATTTTCTTCCTGGTGACATTGTACCTGACTGCATGTAAGACAAGTGCTCTGCTTACTTCTTTAAAAGTAAAACTAACTGATTTTCCTTTTTTTGTTTTTGGCGTTTTTGAGACAGAGTCTCCTTGTAGCACCAGCTGTCCTGGAACTCACAATGTAGACCAGGCTGGCCTTGAACTCACAGAGATCTGCCTGCCTCTGCCTCCAAGTGCTGGGATTAAAGGTGTGTGCCACCACGCCCAGCTTTGATTTTCCATTTTTGAAAAGACAGTCTCACTCTGTAGCCGAGGCTGACCTAGAATTCCTGACCTCCTACTTCTCCTTCTCAAGTGCTGGGATGCAGTTGTGTAGCACCACTCACAGACACCCTACCATCTTTACACTTTGAATATTCAGTTAGTGAATAATGTTCCAAAGTATTCTATGTATTAATAACACTGGTAGTGTTTTGGTATTGCTGATTTTTATGAATAAATGAGTTCTAAGTAACACTGGTTTTCATGAGATTTTGATTTTAAAATTACATTTTACTTATTTACTTATTGTGTGTGTGTATGTGTGTGTGTGTCTGTGTATGCACTCCTGCCATGTGTAAAGGTCAGAAGACAACTTATAGGAAGTCAGTTCTCTCCTTCTACTATGTAGGTTGAGGGGATCAAATCAGGCCATCAGGCTTGGCACCAGGGGCCTTTACCTGGTGAGCCAACTCCTTGGTTCAAGATTGCAGATTTAAAAATCACTTCACAGTGTTCTAGTATTAATCAGCATTTGAACTTGACAAACCAGTCTACTGTCTGGTGCTGTTAAATATGAAGTAGAAAGTTTTTTTTTTCTCATTGTTCCAAAGAACAAAATCTGGTTTCCAGCTCTTTAGCGGTCTTCTGGCTTCTATTTCTTCTGTGCAGTAAGGCCTACTGATTGTCCTGTGACAGTGCCCCAAGCTTCTTTTGACAGCAAAGCAGTTGCTGCTTAAGGAAGATTTAGTTAGGTACCATGAGAGGGGTGCTTTTTCTCATCTTACCAGTTACTCCCTTTCAGGAGAGTGATGGCTCTTGTATGTAAACACTGGTGATGTCTTGGTGAAATCTCTTTTATGTTTGATACACAAAATTCTGAGCATACTGTGTTTTTGCTATGATTTTTAAAGTTTAGTTAGAGTTAATAGAAAGGGTGGACAGAAGAAGAGAAAAATCTGTGTTTAAATTTACACTGAAGCTTACTGAGAATTTCAAAATTGATGGTCCAGATTTGAATAGCACATCTAACCTACCATATTGTCATAGCTTTCCTCAAGAAAGCTGTTGCAGTCACATTTTACTGTAGCACTCTGAATCTTTAATGACCCCAAATCATTATTTTGAGACTACACATTCTTACTTGTGATTTTAATTAATTTATTTATTCTTATTGGCTTTAATTTTAAAAGGTCCTTCTAAATTCTAATACTCTGCTGGAAAACACGCTTGAAAGTGTACCCATTTCCTTGTCTCAGAATTACAGGAACAAAAGAGGCATTGTTTCCTTTTGAAGAAGATACTTCGCCTTATTCTGATTACTGCTCGCTATTTTATTTTCTGCTGTGCTTGAAAACCTTATGAAGCATCGGGGTGACACTGGTCTCCTCCCGGGTATCACATGACTCTTGTGCTCATAGAAGTGCCAACAAAGAAGTAAAACCAAGAAGATAAGAACGATTTATACTACCAACCAGCCTATTCGAAACTTGGGAGTAGTATTATAAGGTTCAGGTAATAAAAGTTATTACCTCTCCAGCAGTTTCATCATGTGAAGGTTTTCATGTCCCATCTGCCACCAAAGATCAAACTTCAAGTATTTAAAAGTAATTTTTGAAGTAGCTGTAACTTTTTGATTTGCCCCTTCAGTCATCCTCTGTCATACATTTTAATACAACACGAATGAAATCTTTAAATAACGTTCCATGAGTCATCTGCTTGCTTGAAGAAGTTGTGAAGTATTGTTTAAGATTATTTTTCTTTCTTGCAACACCTTCCTATGTTATCAATGAAATCAAGCAGAAAAATTCAAAATATTAGAATATAAGATTTCCTAATAGTTTATTTTCAAGGAAGGTAATATATATTTTTCTTAATGTTCAGATAGCAAACCGATCCATCTACTACAGAAAATATCTTTCTTAACTGTGGCAATACTTTATGGTATAATAATATCCATAAACATTTTGAATATTTTCTAGTTGTGCCTTTAATAAATTCTCAAAGTAATTATTTGAACAAAGTCACTTGTTTTTAGATATTAATGTTCTTGTTAAGCTATTCTCTATTTTTTAAAAATTCCACATTTACCATGCACTGCATACATCCCCAGTGTTTGGGTTCTAGTCAAAAACCTCTGTTTTTGTTTATGAAACATTTGTTCATAATATTGTAATTAGAAGCATGCACACTGGAACTTTTCTTTGAAAGCTTTTTCCTTGTTTATTCATCTTCCAGCATATAGAGTACTTTCTGCTACCTCTTTCACTTTAAGCTGGCGAATCTATATGACTCCATTTTCAATGTGACCTATATTGATTATTCCACAGAAATATTTGAGCTTCTTTGATTCATCAAAGAAACAGATGCACTTGTACAACTGCTGCTAAAATATTTTAGTTTTCTAGCCGCAGTACACATCTTCCACTTTACTTCATCGCAAGAAAAACTTAGACAAAAAAATCCACAATCTCTAAAGGGAATTTCAGAGGCATGATTGCATCTAAATTAATAAGAAAAAATGAAGCCATCATTTTCCTTCTCAACCTTGCTCTCACCCTAACTTCACTGTTTCTGTTGCTAAGGCCAAGACTCTCCATTTCTAGGCTTTGAACTGGGTGACCAAATTCACTTTAGAAGTCTTACTGCTTTCTCATGCCTAGAAAGTCTCTATATTCCTTTATTTATTTATTTTACTTCCAACTTCACATGACCCCTACCCCAAACAAGTACCTAGTACAACAAAATCATAACTTGTCAATATTCTGTGTGCTTTCACTGCCTTTAATTCACTTTTCATCCTACACAGTCCATTCCACCAATCAAATGTATGTAAAGTTAGCACATTTCCCCAAAGTACCACTCCTTCGTTGTTCTTCTCTTTCTCGAATCCCCTTGGTAGGTGTTTCAACTTCACCTAACTACAAGTCTCTAACTGCAACCTTCTATAGACTACTGTGTACATATTTTTTGTTTGTGTCATGTTAGCATTAACACTAATATTTGCAGAATGATTTTGGAGTCTTTAGATTCTGCTAGACACTGAGCTATGTTCTTTGGCTACGTAATCTAATTTAATTATTGTGACAACCAGGTAGTTGATACTATTACATGCACACAGGGGAACTGAAATTCAGGTGGATTTGAACAGCTTATATAAGGTTAACAGTCATAGAGACAGAATTTATAGCCCTGACTTAATCTAAAGCTTATGTTCCCAGCCAGTGCTGCATAATGCCTCCCAACACAAATCCCTTAACAAAAAATGATTTCATTACACTTTTCTGAAGTATGACTTAAAGAATTTTGGATTTTTTTTTGCCAGAATTCTCCTTTCACACCACTGTATATGGAATGTCATTGTTTCTGTTCAGTAAATTATTGTTTTTCAAAACCCATCATGATCTGTACTTCCTTTTAAAATCTAATCTAACTGTCCCGTCATGAAAGGACTTCCTGCTGATGTTTCTGGACATATCCCATTTGTTTTCCTCTTGCCCTATTGATTCTCTCTTGAGTTTATTTTCACATGCTCTTAAACTGCAGTAATTGTCCAACCATGTTATGAGTAGCTTTGTCTCCCTGCAATGTCTTGCAGGTAGTAGGAAATAAATATTTGTGATTTTATTGTTCAAGAAATTCAGTAAATTCAGTCACTCAAACAGGTTGATATAGTTATGCTGATTAATTCAACCATGTTGAGACATCCATTAGTTTTCTCAGATAATACTATGACTTCCAATTTAATGTAAATGCTCATCCAACAAATATATAGACCCTGCCTTTGATGCCCTTCACCATAAAAAAAACCACAAAAAACCCACATTTAAAATACAAGACATTCGTCTTCCTTTCATTAAAACCAAACGAAGTTGTTGCTGGAAGAGTCTTCATAGATTTAAAAAAATATTTTATTTATTATTTTTATTTTATGTGTATGAGTGTTATGCCTGCATGTAGGTAAGTGTAACAGTGTTGTGCAATGCTTGCAGAGGATTGTTACAGTTGTTTGCTGCCATGTGGGTGCTGGGATTTGAACCCGGTCTTTTGCAAGAATAGTCAGTGTTCTTAACTGCTGTGCCATCTCTCCAGCTCCAATTCTTCATAGATACTCTTGCCTTGGAGAAAACATCTGTGGACCATCCTTGCCAAGCTGTGATGCTGTTACAGTCATTTAATTTATACATGAATGCCTCTTTAAAAAGGAAGCTGAGTATTTCGGAGTTAGCAAGCTGTCGGGCATGTATAATAATTACCTGGTTGCCATTAGATAACAAGCCTCAGCCATACTTTCTGTAACACTGCTCTATTCTTCCTCATTGTGAATGGTCAGGTGTTTCACATTTTACTAGAGTAAATTAAACAAATCTTTTTGGTTTTCCCCTTTGTGACTCTTTTAATTATCTGAAGGAGCTGCCCTGAGACTTCCTCATATTCTCCTCCCACCCCACCAAAAATGTCTAGTTCTTTGAGCCAAGACTTTGGATTCCAGATGTCTCAGCACCAGGCCTTTCTCCTTTGGATATTCTCCTTCATCCTGAGAATACAGTAAGCCAGATGTGTCCTGAAGAGGGCAGAAAACCTGGAATCTGTCACTTCTCTTGCTTCAGCAGTGCTCTTTCCATTATTACAGCCTGAGGATGTGTATTAGCTTTAACACAGTAGCATTGTGCTTATGGCTTCTACTGAACTTGTGGTCTAGAGCCCCAGGCCTCTTATTTTCCCTCTGGAAGTGCTGTCCAGCTATGGATCTTTCATCCTGTCCTTATGCAATTAAATTTTCTTTGGAACTATATCCAAGACTTCTCCTTTGTGCTTTTGTGCCTTTTATCATTCTGGTCCCCAGAAGTGCATGATGGGACAACAGAGAGAAAACCACAAGATTCTTGGCGGCTCTGGATGCTGAGGATCTGGAATGGCTCTGATGAATTACAACAGGAGTTCCACTCAATAAGCCCAAGCCCAATGGATATTAGAGACATAAAAACAAGCAAAATGAAGAGAAATCCTCCAAAACCACTAGCTGTTGGGAGCTGCAATTTACCTTTAGTAAAACTAAAATGGGAAGTTAAGAAGGGAAACCTTAAATTTACAGAAGATGAGTCTCTGGCCAGGACCCTGCTTTTTGCTTGCTGGAATCATTATGCCTCCATCACAATTAATACAGGACTCTAATAGAGGAAGGCATTCTTTAAAAATGCAGAATGCCTTGGGCATCACTTTCTCTGGGCCAGTTAGTACTTAACAGCTTATCCCTCAACCATTCTCCCTTCTCATAAATTACCTTTCACCTCCAACAACTCAGGGACTTAAAGGACTTCTGGCTACTTGGATTCTCAAAGCACTTGACTCCGAGAAAACTTCCCTCTTTAATGGAGGCAGGGGACACATATCTCTTCCAAATGGCTGGCTCATTGATAAAAACAGCCTTTTCCCCAACAATCATGTGAGTCTCTTTATCTTAGTTCATTTTTCTCTTCTACTTTCTGATTTCTATATTTTACTTTACTTTGCTTTGGGGGCTGCATCAGATGCTCATGGAACCTGTATTATGTCACCATGGCTGCCATGACAAATGCCACAGGCTTGGTGGCCGAAATAGTAGGGCTTGTGTCTTCTGAAACCTGCCTGTGGGCTTGTGGGTGGCCATTGCCTCCCTTAGCCTTGAAAAATCATTTCTATGTGCATCTTTGCACTAATTTTTTCTTCTTAAAAGTACCCCAATCACAATGCTGTAGGGAACACTTTAATAATCTTATTTTACCTCAATTAAAGACCCTATGTTAAGTATTTTTCTAGTCACTGTGATAACATACTTCAAAGAAGGAAGAAAGGATTAATGCCTCATGGTTGGAAAGGCATGATGGAGAGATTTTGGCTGTAGCAGGGAAAGCATGTGGCAGCTGGTTACAACAGTCAGGAAGCAGAGAGATTACTCCAGAATTGCGGTCAGGTACAACGCAAGGGCCCGCTCATCAGTGACCCACTTCCTCCAGCTAGTCCCATCAACTGAAGCACTGCCTCCTGGGGACCAAGTGTTTAAATTCATGAGCTTACTAGGGACATTTCAAATTCAACCTAAAGCAGACACTCTAGCAAAATATAGTCACATTGTGAAGGGTTGGTGTTCGAATGCTGTAGGAATATAACAGCCCATAAGAGTAGCTTCACCCAATTCACATCTCTGAACTTACGCATTTTCCACAAGTATCAGCAAGCAGTAGTTTCCAATGTGCACGGCTCATTTCTGCATCTTCTCTGGATCATGCCTTTGGTTGATGAGAACTGTCTATCATGGATATTTCAGGAAGGTCAATATCTTCTCTCTAATCTCATTTGTCCGGAAAAGGGAAGGACGACGTCTGAGGGAGTGGGGTATACAAACTCCCTTGTCTCTCTGAGAGAGGCCTTTATGGTAAAATCCCTGCTCTAGAACTCACCAGGAGATCAGGCTGAGGCTACATTTCCCCTATGAGTATCCAGGCCTGGTTCATCTGTTTATGCAGTTTTTCCTCTTTCCTTCTCTTAGAGCACTTCCCCCTTCAAATAATTTATGAATACCATTTCATGCTCTGCTTTGTGGGAAAACAAGCTAAGTCGGAGGCCTGCTTTTAAATCAAAGCACTTATCGAAGAATTAAACTCTACAAAAGCAGATTCTATTTAATTTAGCAAATATTTAGTGAAGATAATACAGAAGACTGAATTTCTCGTTGGATGAAGAATTTCTTGAGGGCAGGGGTGAGGTCTAAGCCCTTTCCACTGATGTATAACATAGTGTCAAAGGAGATATACACATTTATTGGACAGTGATGTGTTGTGGAGGCATTGTGATGCCGCCTCAACAGGAAGCAATTCTACTATTTTAATGGAGAATACAAACGAACATATACTTGGCTCATTCTGAGCTAAATTTTTATACATAAAGCACCTATGAGAGATATGAAAGTATTATAAAGGCATGGTGGGTCAAAGGTCTGATTTCAGTGGTAGATAAGGTACAGGTAGGAAAAGAGTTCATGATGCTGAATGAGAGGTGAGTATGATTTTGAGAAGAAAAATCAATATCATTCCTAGTAGTTATTCAATATTATATGAATTCTGTAGAATTCTTCACTTGTATTATTTCCTTTAATATTTGCAGAGTATCTGTGGTATGGAGATTCTTATTAGTTGTATTTTATAAAAGGAGGTCTGGAAGCAGCAAGTACTGTTGAAGCCTTTCCAGGGTTATACCTACCCCTTTGTTAAAGACATTACAGTAAGAGAGAATATGATGAATACACGTGAAAAACAGAATTAGTCTACCAAGAGTTCAGTGATTAAGTAGATGCGATAGAAAACAAAATGTTTGGAATGAGAAATTGGGGGTCAGATTAGGGAAGGCATGGAAAGCAATGTTAGGAAATTGGACTCAGTTCTATAAATCATGGAGAATGTAATGGGATTTAACTGGAAAGTTGAATATTAATACATGTGTCTTTAGCCTCTCAAAGGAATACTGACACATCAAACTCAAATGTTCCTTGCTATTCTTTTCTACCTGGTCTTGCTGGGTAAGATACCTCTGGTTCTCATACTTATGGTTTTCCTAGGAGCCTTGATTTCACACATATTAACATTAAACCACTCTTTTTAAAAAAAATATATTATTTTTGTTTTATGTGTATGAGTGTATTGCGTGCATTTATGCAAGTACACCCATGTCGTGCAATGCCCATGGGGGTCAAAAGGCATTGAATCCCCTGGAACTGCAATTATCAATGTTTTTTAGGTACTATGTAGATGTTAAGAATCAAACTCAGGTCCTCTGCAAGAGCGGCCAGTACTCTTAACCGCTGAGTCATTGCTCTAGCCCTCCCTTACAATACTCTTTTTTGACTTCATTATATATGCTGCTTCTCCTTGTTCTTTTTGAAAATAATATGTGCTGTCTATTCACTTATTTGAACAAATGATGTAAGCCTTTTGAGCTAGGGCAAACGAGCCACACATTACATGCTTAATGAAAACAGTTTAGAGATTCTTTTCTTGTATTTCCTTGGAAGACTCCTCTCAAATGACCCAGCCATTGCACCTGTTTTTTTTTTTTTTTTTTTTTTTTTTTTTTTTTTTTTTATCTCATTCTTGCCAGACTCTCCCAACCTCTCTGAAGCCTTTCATTTTTCCTATCCTTTAACCTTTTTGATCTAGTTTTCTGCTCCCTCTCTCCCTCCCTCCCCCCTCCTTCCCTCCCTCCTTCCTTTCCTTTCTTTCGTTCGTTTGTTCTCTCATTTAGCTAGGTTCACTTCACAGTCACAACTGAACTATTTGTAGCCTCCACCCCCTTTCCACTGAGAAGGTTCTGGTGTCTAGGGGATCTGCTTTCACTTTAGGGCACAGCTGCTGTTGTGTGTCACATGACACAGGGCTGACCCTCCCCCCTCCTTCCCTCCCTCCTTCCTTTCCTTTCTTTCGTTCGTTTGTTCTCTCATTTAGCTAGGTTCACTTCACAGTCACAACTGAACTATTTGTAGCCTCCACCCCCTTTCCACTGAGAAGGTTCTGGTGTCTAGGGGATCTGCTTTCACTTTAGGGCACAGCTGCTGTTGTGTGTCACATGACACAGGGCTGAAAGGCTGAACAACAGAACAAGGATTTATCATTTCCTTATCATTTGCTATTTAGTTTGTTATTTTTGAACAGGATCTCATTTTGTAGCCAGAAAGTCTCAAACTCAATCTGTAGCCCAGGCTTGCCTTGAATTCATGACAATCTTCCTGCCTTTGTCTTTCTGGTGCTGACATTACAGGCAGGTACCATTACCACCACACTTACTTATGATCACTTATTTTTTATATTTATTTTGATCTTTGTTGAGCCCTTGAGATACGTGCAATCACTTAGGACCATGTAATTCTTAAGTTCCTTGTTTTAGAAAATAAATGTGATTGTTAATTCAAAAGGAGTCAAAAGCGTTCCATGAGTCAATGCCTATCATGTGTAAGACGACTCGTTCCAACTCAGGGTCATCAGGCTGTCACTGACCAGGAGAAGACTTCTAGTTTTCTTGGCTGGGAAGACTTAAAGGAATTTTGGTGGGGCTTCAGTGGTTCTTATTGTTGTGATGAACACCATTCAGGGTGGGTTTGAGTTTATTACGTCTTGGATTGTTTAGCTAGTCACTTGATATTTCTGTCTTGTAGTAAATTCAGAAAACTACTATTTGTTGAAAATTTTCACTGTTTCTGTTTATTCAGATATAAACCAACTTCTGGAGTCTGGAGTGTTGCTAGCTATAAGATAGAGAATTTGGCTATGTTTGATTCCAAGACGAGCAATTCACAATTCTAGCCTGCCAACCCCCACCCACCACACACACACACACACACACACACACACACACACACACACACACACACAGAGAGACAATTTTGTCACTTGTGTATCTACTAAATTTTGAGTGAGAAAAGCAAATAAGGTAATAATGAGCATGTATTTTCTCATATGGGGACAATGAGTCTGATGGTATAGGTGGTCTGCTTCAGGCTACAGAAAGAAGTAGAAACAGAACTGGGAGCAACTGTGGATCAGAAAAATCTGTAAAGTTTGATTTCCTGTGTATTTGCTTGGTTTTTGATAATTCAGACCTAAAAACGTGATTTTTTAACTTAAACAACTCTTCTTTGGCTCTACTAACCTATTCCTAATCTACCTGTCACCAGTCTTATGGTAAGCCCAATGAGGAAAACGTTATCTTTGGTATTTTTGCTGTTTCACAGGAAATTATTCCTACTTCTGTTTTATTGGGACCTCATAGTCTAGTTTTGCTAAGGATTGGCAAGATACTCATCTAAATTCAAATTCTGGATAATCCTTGACTATCTCTTGGTATAAATACATTCCAAAAAACTTCCTGGGAGATATTCTTATTGAAAGATTATTTACTTTTTATCTGAAATTAATATCTATCTTATATTTCATTAGTTTCATTTTCTAAATATGACTCTCTATAACAGGAGATTTATCACTTCAGATAATTTTGTTCTTCTTGATAAACTATATTCGATAAGCAACTTAGATGTTCTATAAGCATGTATAAAAAATAAACAGATAAGTCAAAGAAAAAAACTTATTTCAGACAATATATTCAAATTCGTGCTTTGTTTTTTTTTGTTGTTTGTTCATTTGTTTCTTGGGATGGAATCTCCTTGTAGTCCCAGCTGGCCCAGAACTCAAGATGGAGACCAGGCTGGACTCAATGTCACAGAGCTCTACCTACCTCTGCCACCCGAGTGCTGAGCTCAAAGGCATGCCCCACCATGCCCAGCTCCAATTTGAGATTTTGATAATAAAATATAATTAAGATTATTCTTCGAATGCATGGCAATTATCTGTTTATCTCCCATGCTTTCCGTGCGTCCATGAAGTACAAAAGGGAAGACTATCTCACTAATTTTTATGCCATATAATTTTGGTACAGATGGTGGGCAGGATGAATAGCTTTTGGATAAACTGCATAACAGAGTGCTAGGCTGGCATAGCAACACTGTGTGTGTAGCAATGTGTGTGCACATAGCAACAAATGTGTGTATGTGTTATATATGTATGAGACACACACACACGAGAGAGAGAAAGAGAAAGACAGCGAGAAAGAGAGCATGCTAACATTACAAATGTCCACTTTGTGCCAGCATATTGCTGAAAGCATTGATAACTGCTTAGTTTTTCTCTCCTTGTAACAGAGGAGACTTCTATAAGTGAGTGGTTCAAAACCAGTCTCATGGTATATCTGAGAATACTTCAAAAATATTTGTCAGTTTAATATTACATCTTCCTTTCAGACACACTATGAAAACAAATTTCGTTAGTAAAAACATTCCATGTATTTCATACACTTTTCTCATATTCTCATATTTCTACCACCAAATCTTCATTTCTGAAAGTTGGTTTGTAATATAGCTATCTAGACAGTGGTGGCAATTGTTCCCTTTCGGAATCTTATAGTTCTTTCAACAAAGAGGCAAAGCATTTCTCCAAAGAAAGAAGCAACATCTGTTGGAATATTTGCAGGCCTCAGGTAATAAAGTATGACTTAATGTAACAGGCAGTTTGTGATTATTCCCATGAAACTGTCATGGACTTCTACCTGGCTCTCTTGGAACTCCTGTTTAGTACCTGGCACTATAATATGAGCAAGGCTAGTCAGTCTGTGGAGATGCCCACAGGGAAACAAACCTAGTTCCCAGGCCCACTGCCCAATCTGAACTCCCAACAACAGCTCTCTAACTTGCCAGTTACACAAGGATGTCATTCTGCTGTTGGGCCTTCCAGCCTCTCGCCAAGTGTTCCCAGCTATAGGGATCAGAGATGAGCCAATCTCACACCCTGTCCAAACTGCAAATTTATGAGCAAAAGAAATTTGCAAGAATTTGCTATTGATGCAATTTTGAGTGCAATGGGGTGCAATGGGACCCCCAGTTGTGATTGACCCAGGAACTTAGGGTATGGGAAGTTCAACAGTCACCAAAATTCCACCTGAAATGTGTTCACAGTTCCTTGTCTCATACTAGTGAAGACTAAAGACATGGACAGCTGGGATAGAGAAGACAGAAGAAAGCTTTATTAAGAGCAATTAAAGAAAAGTGAGAAACAGGAAAAGTGAGAGAAACTCCTGAGAGTGAAAGAGGTGTCCGAGAGGACAAAGATGTTGACCTTCCTTGTCTTGGGGCTATTATAGGTCTGTGACAGAATCTGTAAAGAGGCTCAGGTAATTGTTACTAGACTGGTTAGTTCCTTGGGTTATCACAGGCAGAGGCAATGGAGGGCCCACACTCTCCATTTATGTCCCCCTGAGCTAACCAGGGAGGTGATCATGCTCTGTCCACACACTGCCTACCCAGTTAAAGGTGGTTGAAGCCTCTCTTTGTCCATATCTGACTCTGGTTTTGTTTGTTGTTGACTGACTGTCTGCTTGCCGTTAGTCACTGGCTGTCGCTGCTACCTCTGACTTGTCTCAAGGACTCTTAATTACACCAAACTCTATTCTTACAACTACCAAGAAGTTGCAGTTAACTATTTGCCTTCAGGATGGTCTATGGTCTCTTTCCAGAAATAGGTGAAGCTATCTTTACTTAGTTTATTACCAGTAGCTGCATTAGAAGCAAGGATAGTGTACATAGGTTCCTCAAGGAAGGAAAGGTTTGGGGACAGCCAGGCATAGCCTGCTGTCACTCATTGCGAGCCCTGTCCTGCCTTTTATCCAGTTAGTTTGGTTACCTCACACCCAGGCAGAAGCCTCTTATTCGTCTTCCTCAGTCTTTCAGGCTTTGCCATTTTTTAATCCCAAATCTTCCTTTTACCCCAGCATCTATTCTCACTACAATATACATGAGCAACTTGCAGTTTTCACTATGGGTCCTTTTCCCTTGCTACCTACAGAGAGCTAGCTCTGCATTGCTATTCTAAAAATAGGTAAATGATAAATATCACTTGGAAGTGAAAAGTCTGATGTTGCTGTGACAAAAGCAGTATAAGGCCAGGCAGTGGACAGAAGCTTAAATACTCTTCATGGGCTGTTGAGGCAAGCCTGAGGGCCTTTGGTGGTAGAGTTCAGGACCTACAGTGACCTCACAGAGACTTTCAGTAAAAGCTTGCAAGAATCTAGGGAAAATATTATTGGAAGTTGTAAAGACGGAGACCTTTGTCATGTAGTGACACTAAGTTTGGTCATTTTAGAGCCTGAAGCAACTTGGAAAACAGGAAATGAACTCAGTGATGTAGCTAATGATTTCCAGGCAAAATATAGAAACTGTCACCCGGCTTCATCTCACTGCTTGTGGTAAAATGTAAGGGGAGAGAAATTAGCTTAAGAATGACTTAAGACTCATCCAAGACTTGATGAGTTTGAAAGCAACACAGTTTCCCATCCATGTCTCTCCAGTTGCAAATTGTAATAAAAAAAATGGCAGTTAGGTTCAAGATGAAGGGTTTGGAAATGTTACATCATCTCATAAGACCCCACAAAAGTTTGAGGAGAGACAGAGAAAGAGAGAGGAGAGAGAGGAGAGAGAGGAGAGAGAGAGGAGAGAGAGAGAGGAGAGAGAGAGAGAGAAAACTTATGAGTCTTAAGGGTGCCTCAACAAATCTTCCCCATTAATTACGCTGGAGACTGAACCAAGGACCTTGCACATGTTAGGTTTTCATTCTACCATTGAACTGCATCCTTCTTCCAGATGTTGCCCCACCATGTTGGGAGAATTAGGTAGACAAGAAGCTCACTAAAATAGACTTATGAATTTGTGACTATGACTTTAGTTAAATGAAATGAGTTTAAAAATGATACAAAAATTTGGTACTTTAAAAAGATTTATATCAGTTTTGTCTGAAAATAATTTAGACAGTATAAAATGAAAAGAGGATTTGACTCTAAAATTTCCATGTATAGGAAACAGACAAGGAAACTAACTACTCAGCTGCAAACATGGGCTACTTGTTGCAGAAAATAAACTAACACTCAAAGAAAAGAATTGAGATTCCAGACGGTAATAAACAGGGGTATGACAAACCACTCTAAGAACAAAGTTGAGCTTCAGTCTAGGAATGGATAGCACGTAATTGGTTAGATGTCAGCATTTTGCGGACTGTATCTGCAGTCTGTCTAGAAACATTAGCTAGCCTATGGCTGCTCTACCATCATGAGTTGGGTATGGAGTGAGTGGGGAGATAAACTCTCTTCAGATTATAGGTCTTTGGACTGAGATTAATCATACAGAAGAAGCTGAACTTGAGGTCCTGCCCACGGTGTTCCAGTCACATGTATATCTGATTTAGTTGATAAGATCCTCATCATTTTGCCCAAGTTGATATATAAATAAGAGGAAACTTAGGAGAATTATTTGGGAAAGAGGTAAGTATGGGAATTGTGGACCAAAGAGGACTATTAGTATTTTGTATTTCCCACAGATAGTGACAGTATTGGTTTACATGGTATTTTAGAACTTTATTACTACATCACCAAATCTTGGTGAGTCTATAGCACCTCACCTTAGAGCTTTATTACTCACTTGCCTGTGAAAATACAACAACTATGGAAATATAAATCTGATAGTAGGTCATGAAAAAAGCCGTATGTCTTGGGATGTTCACTTTGGATGCAGTAACACTATGCAAGAAAGCATGTGGTACATGGAAGAAAATGGGTCTTAGAGTCTCTGGGCTTCTCTCTCAAGTTAATGCTGCAAGGAACAAAGACAACTTGATTTCACTAAGACCAGATCAAATTTCAAGTTCATGATCAAAGTAAGCAGTAAATAAATGAATAAATTTCCTTTTGCTTTTAAGTCACTAAATTTAGGGTGATGTGTTCTGAATTATAATTAACCTGATAAACCGGATAAAAATTATAAAATCTGAATGCTTCATAGATCTGTGTAATGAGGCCACAGTCTCTCTGATTTGATTTCCGACACAGGAGTTTTTATACTGGAGCATGCATCAGAATCACTAGGAAGTTTTGCCAAAACACAGATGCCAGGGCCTCACCTTCAGAACTCATGATTCAGTAGGTGTAGGGGAGGGAAGAGAACATACATTCCTAACAGGTTTCTGGATCTGGGACCTGGGAATGACTTCTGAGAAACCCAGCTCTGGAACATACTGGTGTGTCTGCACTGAGTATATGGAAATCTACTATGACTCTTTAGACAAACCCTCTGCTTCACCATCTCATAATTTCCTCCTCATTTCAGTGGATTCTAGACATCCTGAGACTATTTTGGAGTACATAAGCAAACTTTGGAGCACAGCTTCTTCTTCTTCGTAACTTCTTTGTGGAGGATGGACTTGAATTCTTTCTGTTGGGTTCTTTGCTTCTTCTCCCATCTGTCTTTATTCCAAGATAACATTGCTAAGTGACTTCTTTTTCACTGATGCGATAATCTGAACATCTTTGCAGTTTTCTTCATTTTTTAAGGTATTATTGGAGAGAAATACAGAGAACATCTACAATAGAATAATTTTGATTTATTATGTTGAGTGGAAAAAACAAAAAGCATTCTTATCCCTATCATTTGGAAATAAATGAGCAAATCTATACTATTTTGATTCTTAAGTTTATTTGAGTAGTAGCCTTTGAAAACTGCAAGTTCTCTGTATATAATCACTTTCAGTTGATTCAAGTAGTCAGCTGACTAGAACAATGCAATTGCTCATGATGTGTTTTTAATTAAGGATTTAAACTATCATAAATTATAGCTAAAAGTAATGATTTTACATTTTTTGCTTTCTTATACCAATTTTTATCTGTAATACTTATTTGATTAATTCTCATAAATCCATAATTTAAAAGAAATTTGGGACCGGGCATGGTGGCACATGCCTTTAATCTCAGCGCTTGGAAGGCAGAGGCAGGCAGGTCTCAGTGACATCTAGGGCAGCCTGGTCTACATTCGGGCCAGTGAGTTCAGGCCAGCTGGGGCTACAGTAGCCCCCTGAGTACTGGGATTAAAGGCATGTGCCCCCAAGCCAAGCTGTGAAATGGGTTTTTTTTGGGGCGGGGGCAGGGTAGAGAGTAGCCCAGGCTGTTTTTGAACTTCAGATCTTCTTCCTGCTTCTGCCTCTTAAATGCTGGGATTACATTAATGCAATACTATGCTGAATTGAAATGCTGTCATAAGTCTCAAGAATCAAATTGTCTAACCCAGTTGCTACTAGCCACATATGGCTATTTAAATTACTTAAAGTTAAAATTTAGTTTTCTAGGCTTACCATTCTGACATTTGTTCATCAGGCATGACTCGTATTCATTGTAATGAACAACTCAGTTATAATGTAATTCCATCATATAAAATTTCTCCTGGACAATACAAGTATAAGTCTCATTTAATTACAGCAAGGAAAAAAGGGGAAAGAATGATTGACTTTGAATGACACATTCTTTTGTCAGTCTTACACATTGTAGTGAAGAATCTCAGTTTGAAAATGTCAGTGTCTTCTATCTATGTCCCATGTGGCCAAACACATTTTTTTTTTTCTTGATAGTGGTAATGTGAGAGATGGAAATGATTTACTCCACAGTGCTGGATGGGTTTATATTCAATCATTTGCATGCTGTTAGGTGGAGTTATGCTCCTGAGACCAGAGGCTCACCTCCACTGCTGCTCTCCCTGCCTCTTTCCCCTGGTTATTGTCAAGAGGAGGCATGTTGAAAAGCTGAGCCACTGCAGGTGTGACTTGTCACCTGGGACTCCATCAGAGCCTCTCTGATCAACACAGTATGGCTTATGAGCAGTGTTTGCTTTCACTTGGGAAGTGTGTGCATCAAAGCTAAATGGCTGATCCCGTGAATTCTTGCTGTGTGTTTGTTGTTCTTTAAATCCCGATTTAATTGTTTATTGATCAAATAAACATTAGGGACTTTTATTGGGTCCCAATGGCGAGTTGTCATCCCAGCCAAAGAATGATAAATATGTGTATATTTCTGTGGCTAACTTTTTATGTTTTAAAAAAGTTTACTTGCCAAGAAAAATGAAACATTTCTAATAATTATTTGCTTATAAAATATGCACATGTATACAGACTTCATTATTTTAATGCCATAAATATTTTTAAAAATTCAATAGGAGGGAAATCATTAAAAATGAATATGTAGATGATCAACAGATAAATGACAGAAGTATTAATTTAGATGTCAGATAATTATTTTCTTAATTTCATTAACCACATTAATTAATGGCATTAAAGTGTCAATTACTTAAAATATTTCTCTTAGTTGTTTGTGAAGATGAGCCCAGAATATTTTCCCCAAAATAGCTGCAGCTCTTTTATTTTTAAAAATATATAAAGCAACCTGTCTTCTCAAATTTTGTTCCATGTTACTGAGTTTGCAGCAACACGTGTGCTTTCTAACTGGCTTTGTTAATGCCTGGTCTTAACCTAAGGCTAGAATACATGTTCCTCTGGGCCTTCTTTTGGAATCCCTGGAACCAGCTCTCCTGCTGACTATCTCTAAGGAGGCTTAACACTTCTCAGCACTCTATTTGCAAGTAAACATTTTGTACATTGAATGAGACAGTCAGGCTGCTAAGATTTAGGAGAAGCACAATAAAACAGTTTTGATTAATCCAATCAGTTAGATTTTATAATTACAGATTCACAAAGTTACATATCAGCATAATGATATCCTGGTACAATTACCTCCTTATCTTCGAAGGGCATATCTGCCTTTTGTTCTAGGGCATAGAGTAAATGGCAAATAATAGCAACAAAGCAAAGATAACAGCAGCACAACTGTGATTGGATACTAGATCCATATGTTAGGCACACTGTTAGGTGCTATTTACATAATATACAATGTACAACTTCCAGTGGCTATGTGGAGTAGAAATTGTTATTCTCATTTTACAGAGAATGTTGAAGCTCACTTAGCACTTGACCCAGCTAGTAACTGATATTATCCATTGACCCAAATTTATTGTACCATACAAACTGATCTCATATTGTTATATCAGACAATCATTGTAACTAGTGTGATATGATTTAGAAAAGGACAATAATGGAAGCTTGAAATATGATATGGAAGTTAAACAGATTTGAGCAAGTTTACTTATTAATTTTTTGATAGGGTCTCCCTACTCCCCGTCTGCCTAGAACTTACTATATACACTAGGATGGCTCAGTCTCACAGAGATCTGCCTGCCTCTGTTTCCTGAGGGCTGGGATTAAAGGTGTGTGCCACCATGTTAAACATGATTTTTAATTCTCAAGACATACAAATTTTCTAGAAATACAGTGACTTCCTGATGCATTCCAAGCACCTATGATAGACACACAGTAAATGAGTAAAATGAACTAGGTCACTGCAAGCTGCTGTATTTTAAGGTGTGCTAAGATATTTTTAAGTTGATATTTTATAAATTTTTACTTGCATGTGGCACATGGACTAGTGTATGTAGGTGTAGAAGTTAGGAAATGTATTCACATATACACATATGTATATATATTGTCCCATTGTATTAGAATGGATTTTAGAAACATTTGTAAGACAACAGAGATTGCATTAAAAGTCAATCCTGTCTAAGGGGTACCGACTACTTAATTTAGGGAGTAAAGGTGATAAATAAAAGCTGCTTCATTGGTATGAGTCTGTGGTAGATATGTCAACTGCCCTTATTGCCTTGGAATGACATGTTCCCTTGCCTTGATTTCTTTTTGTTTGTTTGATTGCTTGTTTTTATACAAGGTCTTTTCATGTAGCCCAAACTGACCTTGAATTCAGAATGAGTTTCTTGCTTTAGCCTCATAAGTGCTGGGATTACAGACATGCATCATCACTCTTGGATCAATCTTTTAATACTCTTGAAATAGAATATGCACTAAGATAAACTGCTGTGAATCTTAACCCCCTTGTATTCATTGTTTTTCTGTTGCTGTGATAAAACACCATCACCACGGCATCTTATAAAAGGAAGAGGTTTTTTGAGTTTATGGTTCCAGACAGATAGGGTCCATAATGGTGGAGGAGGCAAGTTGACAGAGGTTACCAGAGCAGAAAGCTGAGTGATCACATCTTCAAGCAGGCACAGGAAGCAGAGAGCATTTTGCAATCTGGAAAAGCTTACGAACTCTCAAAACCTGCTCCCAGTGATCTGCTTCCTTGAGCAAGACCATATCTCCTAAAATCTCCCAAAACAGCACCGCTAACTGGGGACAAAATGTTCAAATACTTAGAGTCTATGTGGGACAGTCCCATTCAAACCAACACTCCTTTTGATCAAACTACACCTTCCAGATTTTTTTGAAATCAAGATCATTTATCTTCATGATTATTTAGTTAACAAACAACCTCCAAAGTATTCTTAGATAACCTCTATTCTTTTCAAGTAAAAGGGGTGAAACTCATCCATTTAGCACCTGACATACCTTATAGTACGTCAGTAGTTCTGTCTAAAAAGATGATCATTGGTTAAGGGCCTATTAGCTGTCTTTTGCGTCAGTTCACCATGAAGATGCTATACCGTGGCATAACTCTAGAGGACACAAGATTAATGAACTTGAAAAATTGATGAATAAATTGTGCTGACCAGGACTACAATTACCACAGAAGAGATAGATCTTCACAGAATGGATTAATTACTTAAAGATTTAATGCAGTATGAACAACATTGGGAGAGAGTTTGAAATAAAGGGACTAAAATTAGGAAAATGAGGAGGAATGAATGGTTGAATAAGTGTAGGGGAAGCAGAGGAAGGGAGGGAACTGTCTGAGAGAGTAGAGGCCGTGTCTTTCAGCATTACGGAGAAGTGATGCAACAGTGTGTGCATCATGAAGGTACCTAAACGCAGATGAGGAAGTTTAGAAGAAAAAGGAAAACTCAGAAGGTTATTGAACAGGAGACAATGAATTTGGAAAAGTGATGAGCTTGTAGATGCTGGAGATGAATCAGGAAGTTGAGTCATAACCGTCTCCATCAATGTAACAGAAATTGATATTAACTAATGCATGAATCCTCAGACCTAAGTCGTTCTGTCTCTCTCTCTTATATTAGAACTTCTAGGTATAAATGTATGAAACACCTGAATGAATAGGACTCAGCATGTATGGCAGAATGCATACGGTTCGGTGGGGGTATAGGAGGAGGCATGGATGGGGAGGGGGAGTGGGAAATGTATGAAATTTTAAAAGCTCAATAAAAAAATAAATAAAAGAGGTATACAAATAAAAAAATTACATTCTGGGGCTGGAGAGATGGATCAGTGGTTAAGAACACTGGTTGGTCTTGCAGAGAACATGGGTTTGATTCCTAGTACCCAAAGGGTGGTTAACAACCATCCTAACCCCAGTTCAAGGGGATCCTATGCCCTATTCTGAGCCCTGCAGGCATTGTACCACATGGGTTCACTTACACATATGCAGGCATAACATTGTACACATAAAATAAAAATAAATATATATATTAGCATTGCTTTCTTTAAGAAATGACATGATCACACTGAAAAACTTTGTATAAGTTGAAGAATTCAGAAAAGGAATGAATGTCAAACTCACATTACAGGAGCAGCAACAAATTTGACACTATTGTTGAAGCTTGGTAGTATAGTTTTGTCAGCAAATAAAATGTAAATATTATAGTACACATACAGAATTGAGATATTCTCAATATAATTGCATATTTTCAGACTGAGAATTAGTTTAGTTATTACAGTATTTCCTATATCTTTTTTCTTTTCTTTTCTTCCTAGTCTGTGATTTTGTTTATATTGTCTTTTTGAGACAGGGTCTCCCTGTAGCCCCAGCTGGCCTGGAACTTAGTATGTAGACCACGCTGGCCTTGAACTCACAGAGATCTGCCTGGCTTTTCCTCCCAAGTGCTGCAATTAAAAGTGTGTGCCACCACACCTGGCTCCAGTCTGTGATTTTTATTTCTAGAATTTCAATTAGGGCATAGATCAAGGCACACTGAGGATGTAGAAGAGTAATAGAAAAATAATGGAAAAACCTCTTGGTGCCTGATAATGGGAGAGGCACAACATCAAGGCCTGGATGCCCGGAACTATGTGTTTAGTGAGGACCACAGCTGGCTCTCAGGGGAGGTGGGAGGTCCATTCTAGAGAATCAGTCCTCCCAAGACCAGACTCTTCAAATGACAGAGACTTCCTTGTCCCCAGCATAAAAGGCAAAGCCTCTGCCATAACTATCTGGGACCTCAGGAGAGAGGCCTGTGGGGAATGCACCACTCTTAGAAGGCTGAAACTGCTGCCCAACATCAGAAAGTCCTCCGTGCTCTACTCTGTTCCACCATCAGCCTACCACCAGAGGAATGAGAAACCATGGCTCACAGTAGAGGACCAAAGTTCCAGGATCATTTGAGGGGACTACAGCTCCAGGCTCATGAGAGGAGGCCACAACTCCAGGTTCATGGAGGGGACATCAGCTCCAGCTCATGGAAGAGAACCACAGCTCTAGCTCACAGGAAGGAACCACAACTCTTTCTCACTGGAAAGGACCACAGCTCCAGCTCTCAAGGAGGAAACTATAATTCTGGTTCATGGGAAAGAAACATAGCTCCAGCTCTCAAGAGGAGACAACAGCTCCATGTTCATGGGAGGGCACTACAAATTCAGCTCATGGGAGGGGACCACAGCTCTAGATCACAGAAGGAGACTACAGGTCCAAGTTCATGGAATAGGACCATAACTCTGGTTCACAGGAGGTGAGCACAGCTAGAGTTTATTAAAGGGAACCATAGCTAAAGGTTCATAGGAGGAGACCTGAGCTTCAGGCTTGCTGGAGGAAATCACAGGTACATGTTCTCAGGATGGGACCACAACTCTATGTTCATGAGAGGCAACCACATTCCTGGGTTCTCTACTGGGCAGCACAACTCCAGGCTTATGGAAGACAATCACAGTTCCAGGCTCATGGGAGACAACCACAGTTCCAGGCTCATGGGAAAAAACCACAGCTCATAGGAGACATCCATAGTTCCAGGTTCACAGGACAGGAACATAGCTCCAGGTTCATAGGAAGGAACCCAGCTTCAGGTTCATGAAGGAGAACACAGTTCCAGGCTTCTGGGAAGGATCACAATTTCAATTATTCTGGTTCTTACTATTTTCCTGTCTCCACTGTTCTGTCTACATAATTATACTCACTTTTAAGATAGAGCATTTTGACTTCTGTGCAGCAATCAGAAGCAATGGTCATTTGCTGGCTTGAGTTTCTTGTTAGAGGGACATCAGTACTGGACCAAACCACCACTCACTTTGTGCAAGGACACAGATGGATTGCTTGAACTTTTATTGTTGTTTTTCATAATCAAATTTCTGGTTTGCTTTTATTTTGGCAACTGTGGCCTTCACATTTTCCTCCCTGGCCAGAGAGAGCCAGGAATGAAACATCTTCTTACCCAGAGTAATGGGGTAAGTTTCATAGAGAGCGGCCACTGCCACCATCTTGACTCTTCAGCCATTTTTCTTTCTTCATTGCCGAGTCCTTTCTCACTTGAGCCCGGCTTGGCACCTGGATGATGATGGTTGGCTAATCATGGGTGCGTGGCTCAGTAGCCACCCATGGGCCTAGTCCCTGGTACTTGGGAGCACAGTCTGGCGGGGTACTCACAACCACCTCCTAGATATGCTTGCCCCCCCCCCCCCGCCAAACTAGGTGCCTCCCACATCCACCCAAAAGAGGCTTTAAAACACAACACAGCAAAGCTCTGCACTTGGTATGAATCTGCTATGCTGCCTGTTTGTGAGCTTTAATTCAACAACTATTTCTGGAATAAGTATGTATTTTAGAATTCTGCTATTTAGTAACTGGAGAACTTTATAAAAATAACAAACTTCTCAGAGCCTCAAATTTCTTCATCTCTACTAGGAGGACTATTCCTTGCCTAATAAAGGTTTTGTGAGGATAACCAACCATAACCCAACTTCATCAAAGAGACTAGTTCCTAAAGAATTTATGGGTAAATTAACCAAGAAAAGAATTGATTGGAAGAATATGGAACTCCTATGATTGACAGGAAAGTGAATGAAAGCTAAGTCCCCAGATCTAGACAGAAAGAACCCAAGGGCTATTTTTGAAGGGGCAATCATTAAAACATGTCACTCTGCATGATTTCTACCTTTATTGCACTTTCCTCAGGATTCAAATTATAAGCGAAAACAAAATACCTTATTAGTCCACTGCCAAAGTAAGAACTGCAGTGAACAAAACCAAGGGAGCTCAAGGGGACTGCAGATCACGATGGAGTCATTTAAACTTAACTCTGCAGAAACAAGGGCAACAGGGCTTTAAAAATTATTATTATTATCATTATTATCATTATTTGTGTGTATGGAGGTATGTGCACATGAATGCATGCCCTCAGAGGTCAGAGCTGATGGATCAGATCACCCTGGAGTTGGAATTACAGGTGGTTGTGAGGTGCTGGATGTGAGTGTTGAGACCCGAACTTGGGTCCTCTTACCTACTGAGCCACCTCTCCAGTTCTGCCATAAGGCTTTTAAGGACTGGGTTGAAGGGGACGTTGTCCGCCATCTTTGTTTATGGACTGACTTTACCCAAAAGAAAAGTCACTTTCTCCTATTACTGTGGCAGAGGTTAAATTTTACTACTTGGGGCAAGGCACCTAACTTTAGTTAGACTCCCTATGTCCTACAGAAATTGTGAAAAAAGGGTACTATCTTCCTTGATGTTTGAATTTGAAAGTGACTGCCTAAGGATCTAGGGAAAGATGGCCTTGGGCTGTGAAGCTAACAAGAAGCATTTAGAAATATTTCCATATCAAAGTGGCAGAGCAAAAGTTTACAATTACAAGATTTCTAAGATGCTCAAAGAACAAAGGAATGTTAAAGCTCAGCCTTTCCTCTGCAGACTAGAAGAGCCTGCCTTCACTGAGGCAGTGGAAAGATGCGAGAACTTCAAAACCTTGATCTGTATTTCCACTTAGACCGCTGGAGACTGGGAAATGAGTTGTTCTCATAATGAAAAGTGTGATGGACACACACAAACACCCCACAAGCACGCACACATCCAAAGTGGAGAAGGAATGGTGGGCAGGATGTTGTAAACAATTAAAATGTGTCTGGGAGAATGTTAGCAGTTAGAAACAAAAGTGTGACAGTTGAATGATTGAACCTTATTTAGAAGAAATAAACAGACCTCCTCAAAATAATTAGCAAACAATTTACAGGCAGTACAAAAAGAAAGAGAAATCCCATAAAATTGTGCCATCCCCAAACAACCGTGGTGTCCAAGGGAAACAAAATCAAACCTTGCATGTGAAGCTGAGGAGAATTGAAATCCTGACTGCAGCCCCTTTAACCTGACAAGCAGAAGACTATTGCATGATTCATGGCAACAGACCTTAGGAATCATTAGTATTTTTTAGGGTGTGACTGTCTCCTAAGGTTTCCCAATACAGTTTCCCTAAAGCCCTGTCTCACAGGGACATCTCTCCCTTCTCTGTTCTCTCTCTAAGCTCCCCTTCCTCTCATTTCTCACTCTTATTTTCACATCTTAAAACTTGTCTTCAAGATAGTCTCTGCTTCTTCTAATTTAGACTTTTCTGTCCCCTGAACATCTCTGCTTCTGTGTTCCTCTTTTTCTGTTCAAAAAATCAGGTAAAGGTGTTTTTCCTGTAGATATCAGAGATGCTTAGAAAGGAATACTGTTCCTTGTCTGCTTCTGTCCCAAGAATCTGTCACATACATATTGCATTGCATTTGCTGAGGAGAGCCCAGCTGAGCTATATGTAACTTATTGACCAGATCTCTTAAAGTAGGACTTGATCTGACACAGAGTTAATATTCATATATATACATATACATACATATTTTTGAGGCAGATCTCTATGTTGCCCAGGCTAGCCTTGAACTCACAATCTTCCTGTCTCTAAACCTTGAATGCTGGAATGATAGACCTATGCCTCACTCTACTTTTCCCTTTCTAATTGAGTTGAAAACAGAATTGTGATTCTCGGCAGGTAAAGACTAGTCCACCAGTACATCTGACAGCTGTAAAGGCTTGTTAACCAGTTGCAGAAAGATCCCTCAATTAGTGGTGGAGATTGGTAGCCATGACTTGAGTGTTTCTCACTGTTTAATTTCTTCCTCTGGGTGGAATGTCCAAAATCAGCAGGAGCAGAGAGAGACAAACAAAATTGAAGGAAAGGAAGGTGAAGAAAGGGGATTCAGATATGTTACCACAACCTCATTTCTGGGTTTCCTCACATTTCTGGCCCCAAACCAATCTATTGGATTCCAGACTGTCTGGGTAAATACCAGATATGGGGTAACGTACACTAATGTGGCTCTTTCACCCATATATATATATATATATATCCACAAAATGCTATTATAAGAATAATACCAGCTTATTTCAGACAAGTATTGGGTGGTTTAGATAGTGAAGTTTATACGGCAATCTAATTACGGCATTTCTTTCCACTAAAACTCTATTAACATGTTTTTCAGAAGACCAGATACTAAAACCCTTTTATCAGGTTAAAAGTAAATCCCTATAATGGGAAACTGTGGGGCAGGGGGGATACAGAAAAACATATAAACTATAAAAGGTTTGTAATTCCTGGAGATGGTTTTATGGTTTATAAATATAGAAGATCATCTTCAGAGGATTGTATGCAGTATGTGATAAGTAAAAGCTGAGCAGCAAGATGTTCTTTCTAGAACGCTGAAAATCCTCTTGGAGCAGAACTGAAAGATGAACTTGGAGTACTCTACGGTGGCCAGAAAACAAAAGACAGTGGCTGGGAGCCATTGGTTCATTCTTCCAGCAGTTGGAACCTTTTCCATGTTCCTGTATGAAAGGCCTGAGGTCTGTGAGCCCTAATGATACATTTACACTCAGAATTAAAGGACAGCCAAACTGTAACTGTGTTCTGAAGTTGCTAATCACAGAAGCTAATTTAATATACTCAGAGACAAGATCAAGATTATAAATGCTTAAGGCTGAGAGCCTGAGCCCTCAGGGCTAGTTAATACAGTTTCAATTTTGTTCACATTCAAGCTCAGGAAATTGTGTCTCATCCATTTGGAAATATCACCTTGGAAACATTAAATAAAAGTCAGGAAACCACATACCAGCTGGAGAAAAGAGCTAATTCTTGCCAAGGGTCTATATAAAGGTGATGCTTGATCTGATCTCCAAACTCACTCCCCAGAGATGGGCTCTGACAACCGGCAAAGTCACCTTAGAAGTGCTGGAGGTTTTCTTGGGGACTCAGTTTCCAGCCCCTGACATGATTGGGATGATTCCACTTTTGCATAAATTAATCACAGAACTATCATAATTTCTGCTAAGCCTCCAAATTTAGAACCGGGTTCTGCTTTCAAATCTGTACTACAGACTCCTAACACAAGTCAAGTTGTGAAGAAGCTGACACCGTTAGCCTCAACCCATGATGTTTGATCTGCTTCTTGTCTCTCATGTGCTGGAAAGCGTGGCTCTCAAGTTTCTTTCTTGCCTGCTAGTGTTCCAAAAGAGCTATAGTATATACATATAGAAGATTGTCCTCAGAGTACTGAATGCAGCAAAGATCTGTGCTAAGTAAAAGCGGAGTAACAAGACATTCTTTCTAGAGCACTGAAAGCACTCCTGGGTAGAAGAAAGATCAACGTGAAGCATTTTACAGCAGCAGGAAAGCAAAGACTGTGGCTGGGAGCGTTTGCAAAGTGCTTTTATGCTTTCCCTCTTACATAACAGCCTGAAACAGATCTGGATTCAGCTTAAAGGGCATAAACTCAATAATGATACTCCTGTTCTACTTTTTACAAGATAGGATTATTTTGATTTTTTAAAACTCTGTCATACACTCCAATGGGCATCTAAAGAAAAGCGTACTTGTTACTCATCTTTATGAAGTGTTTTCAAATGCAAAAATCTATCATATGCAAGGAACTTACAAATTGCTAGCTCTTTCCAAAGGCATTCACCTTAAATATAACAAGTTGTTTTTAAACGATTTATACTTCTTTAAGAGAGGATCAAGGGGGTTAGTTTGGATTAGTTCCTTTCCTCGAATGTCTGCTCCACATGATGTTGCACAGCATGTTTAAGGTTTCATTTCTATCACCAACACTATAACTGTAACTTTCTTAGGAGCTGTCTTACTTGTCTCTAGAGTCTAATGTCCATGTCAGGGAGTTCATGAGTTTGTTATTGACAGTAGGAATCCAATCATATCAAGCTCCCGCTGGAAATCTTCCATTCAAGCCACCACCCTCAGAAGACATTCTGAATATCTGGCATGTCCCTCCCTTTCTGTAAGATTGCCTTGCTTTGTTCCTACTGTACCATCTAGAGTTGGGAATATCTGAGACTTATCCCATGAAGATGTACCTGAAACCTGTGATTCAAATGCCATTTTGACAGGTTTCTGCCTTTCAAGATTTAACATCATGGGCAAAGTAGTGGATGAAAAATAAGAACAAAAACCTTGGCAAAATGGCTGACAAATATTTTACAACAGTGACAATTAATATTAGCATTAGACATTTTCTTATACTGAGATGTTCTGTAATTATCCTTTATACTAAGCTTGTTATAAAGCTTAATTTATGTTACTTTGGACAAATGAACTGAAGGGAATCGCCACAAAAATTGCAGAAATAGTGACAAAGGAAAAAACCAGCAGAGCAGATGACAAGGACTGCAATCCTGTAACAATCTCATGAATAGATGAGGCTGATATAAACACACACATATATATATATATTTCTCATATATAATAGGATAAGAGCAGGGGCTTTCTGGGGACAGGAAGGACACCAGAAAGAAGCAGGGGAGGGAGGGAAGAGGGACGTATGGGGGAGCGTGAATAAACACAGGTACAGGGATATATATGCATGAAAATCTTATAATGAAAGCCACTATTCTCTACACTAACTGCACATGAGTAAAAATATAAAATTAGTAATGATAAATCCTTACAGAAATGGAAGTAAACTTAGACAGTTTCACAGCCGGTGGGATGAGGCCAGAAGCCTTGATCCTTGAAGAATAAGGAGCAGAGTGACTTCTAGATGCAGATGACTTGGCTGCACACATAACAGGCAGACCAGGGCTCACATAGCATCTAACAAGTGACCCCACACGTCTTATTCAGCTATCATTACTATGATTTACTGTGTGGGGTGAGATTATAGGAATTTAAAGTTTTTTCTCATGCCTGTTACAAAGTAGTTATTTTTTCCAGGTATTTTATTCATTATTTTTATTTTATGTATATGAGTGTATTGCTTGCATGTGTGTAAGTGCACCCATGTTGTGCAATGCTCATGAAGGTCAGAGCAGGGCTTTGGATCTCTTGGAATTGGAGTTATGGATGATTGTTAGCCACCATGTGGGTGCTGGGAACCAAGCTCAGATCCTCTACAAGAGCAGCCAGTGCTTTTAATCACTGAGCCATCTCTCCAGCTCAGCCCCATAAGTAGTTATTGAACAGAGTGATATGCCTTGGTGCTGAGCCCATCATCTATGTGATATCTACAGTCTATATGAACTTTCTGTAAAAAGAATCCTCCTATTTCTCCCTACACAGAGTTTTCTACCCTGACAAGCTCTCAGCTTCCAAAGATATCTACTTCCAAATTTTTCTTCTTTGTTACCCAAAGTCAGACTAATTGGAAAGATATTTCATGCAATTTTCTTGTGAATGAAAGATATGGCTTAAAGGAATGTATTTTGGTGGCAGTGGTTGTAAATATTTGATTTTTAATTCTATGAACAAGTGTGAACAAGAGGAAAGAAACTGACAAGTTTGGACACAGCTCTTAGGAAGTGAATCAACCCAAAATTGTGGAAGAAATTCTACATATGTCAATATGCTTCTATTTTGTTGACTTACTCGCACTTAGAAGTCTAATGTCTACCATCTCTTTGTCTCACAAGATTTCTCTTTGCATGCTGATTTTCATAGTGAAGCTATAAATAACCCACTGATTCAATAAATATCCATTTATACAATGGTATATTTAATTTTGAGTGATGTTAAATTAATAAAAGTTCTGAAATGACATTTGCCTATGAAAGTATTGATTTCTTCACTGCTCATTGATGAAGTTCATATTTTGTTTCTGAAAACTTCATCTTTTAGTTGGTTATTTACTTAGTTACATACATGTGGGATTTTTAAAAAATGTTTTTCCGAAATGCACCTAGCTAAACATACTGTAATTTGCCAGAGAGATCTAGAGGAAGGAAAATGCATATGGAGTGGTGGGGGCTGCCGCTAGATGAAGGTGAACACCAGAATAGAAAGGAGCTGATTTTTGTTTCCTGGTTTATCGGATGCATTCTTACTCAGCAGACATGACGTCATTAGGGCCAGATTTACACACCACCACATGAAGTGGAAAGCAAGCAGCTAATTAATCTTTTCTATAAAGATGCAGAATAGAGGAAGTGGTTTACCAAGAGCCTCTTCAGCCCTGATAAGTCTCCATGAGCAGCATGCCTATCTCCAAGTCTTCGACGATGTTTTTGTGGTTTATCTGATTAGAATTTTTTTTATATAGTCACCAAATTAAGGCTTTACAATCTTTTGCCTATATTTGACTTTTGGAAACTTTGCTAAGATGTATATCATATAACTTATATCAGTTTAAGCAGA
This sequence comes from Nannospalax galili, assembly GCF_000622305.1. Lineage (NCBI taxonomy): Eukaryota > Metazoa > Chordata > Mammalia > Rodentia > Spalacidae > Nannospalax > Nannospalax galili. Next base: position 999,382 of record NW_008342276.1, on the reverse strand, counting down.
TTAATAATATATGTTATGGGGTTTGGGGGAGTTTGACCAGTTGATATTGAGTTTAAGGAAATTATAATCACTCTACTGTGATACATGGCATGCTAAACATTTATCACCTGCAAAGTTTCTATCATTTACTATCACTTGAAAATGCTTTAGTTTGCAAGAAATTAATTAAAATTAAAATTCCATTAAAAAAATAGATTATAAGAATTCCATGATATGAAACTGAAAGGTAGCATGGACCAGAATATGGTGGTTTAAAAAAAACATGAAGAGACATAGCTGAAGTTGTAACTAGAGTTTTTTTAATTGTTAGAAACATTGTGTATTATAAACCACATCATTTTAAAAAACTTTCTGTTGTTGACTCTTAATTATGACTTTTGCCAAAGATATTTAGAATTGGAACATTTTTAAGGTCTTTAATTCCTGACAGTAGCTTGGACTATTAGTATTTGTTAGTGAATTTTCATCTTGATATTTGAAGTAGAAGATAAAATAAGTAATATCAAATACTCTCCCCAAGGTATATAAGCTTGACCTCAGAAGCCAGGAAATGAATCCACAAATAGACAAAAGTCCACATGTAGGCATGCACACTAATGGCTCCATGCATGAGATTTTTAGAATATAGATACAGCATGCTTTGGTGTCAAGTTTTCTCTCACCTTCAGTTTATTTATTTAAGCAGTGTGGTAAAGGATCAGCATATAATGTCTTGGCAAGATATAGAAGAGACTATCTGGGTCAAAACCTCATAAACATATCTCATCTGATTTCACACCCATAAAACGTTGGTTCAGAAACCTTGCACAGCAAGAAGGGATCAGCTGGGCCGCTGAGATAAGTTTTTGGCAGTTGCTGATAAAGGAATCTGTGACCCTCAGGCTTGAAGCATGTGCACTGGAAGGTTTTCAGAGTGCAGAGAGAGATGGCAGAAGCACTGTTGTCCATTTCTGTTTCTTGAGCACTTCATGCCTATTTAACTGTCTTTTCATTTTGCCTTATTTTCCTTCTTCTCTATCATTCTTAAGAGCTTTACAAAAAGCAGATCTTTTGCTTTCTGAACTTTGCATTGAATACCACTGCTTGTCACATTTAAGATCAACCCTGATAAAGTATAAAGTGGTTAGATAAACAATTCAAAGTCAGGAACACTGCTGCTCAAAAAGAAATTTTTCTGTCTTTTTTTTTTTTTTTGCTAGTATATGATCTTGAAATAAAACTAATGGAATCTAAAAAATAAAGATTGTTTTATGGCATTTATACAACTGTACAGGAGAACCAGTGAATGGATCTTTCACTAGAGGGAAAGCAAGACCCATATTTAATCTCAAGTACCTTAAAAACTGATGAAAAGTGAGTTAAACATCTGCTTGACATAACATGTTCATAATTTCGCAGCATTCAGAAAATTGGGAAAAATTTGTTTTCCCCTTAGGCTTATAAAATAATATAAATTAACATTCTCCAAAACCTATACAGAGTTTACTCCTCTCAGCCCTGCTCCTGACTTTTGTTATTCAGGCTCCTTCCTCTTCTTTACCTCAAATCCATGCAAGCAAACTCGTATCTAAACCAGAAAAAGAACTACTTCTGTTTCCACACTTGGAAAAGAGGAAACATTTGGTGTGTTTCCTCTACTCCCTCTCTTAATTTTGTTACATAGAATTTATTTGGGGGGGGAGGCTGGGTACCCATGTTAAGTAAGGGGAATCTATTAAATAAAGTGGGGCATCTGGTTGCTCTAAGATCAAAACCAAATCTTCTTTTGGTCTCACGTGAAAAACTGTGCAGTTTGAGACTTGCTGTTCTTAATTCAATTACAGTCTCCCTTTCATTTATTTTTTCTTAAATCGAAGGCAGAGCACAACACAAGACAAACAGGGGGGAAGGAACATAACAAAGAGAAGATGGTCCTCTATGAGCTCACAGGACATGCTCCCCAGGCTTCTGATCAAGACCTGCTTCTCCAGACAGCTGAGGTCAATTTGAGCATCTTGGACAACGGGATTCTTTGTTACTAGGGATTGCATCTTGGGCTGCTAAATCTGATGCTTACAAATCTGTTCTTTCTCCTTTACTTTTTCAAAAGCCCCTAGACATCCCAGACTAATGTTCCTGGGGCAGAACTTAAGCCCTTATTTACTTCAACACTTGGAATGTTTTCCCCTCCAAAATGCCTAATAATCCCTTTTTTGCTGTTGACTATTCAACTTTGTTTTGTGTCCCTTTAAAGATTTCTTGAACAGAACATGCTTCAAGTACACTTGTTGAACAATTTTCATTTTATTTTTTAAGATGGTGCTTCAAACATCTTCATTATCCTTGCCAAGCTCTTTGTATGTTTACTGTGTTTTCTTTTGCTGAGAACAGCACCTTTTGGAAAATGTTTGTATTCAGACACAATGGATTTTATTTTAAAAGATTGATT
>NW_008342276.1:992610-995845 GCF_000622305.1 Nannospalax galili | reverse complement strand
ATGTTAAAATGGTATCTATAAATAAATAAATACTTACTTTTATGATATTTATATGTACTTCTAAATAAAGTGCTTACAAAAAAGAACCACTAGATGCCAATTGAATTAAAATACCTAGGTTTAATGCACTTTTAATGTTTTTGCCGACACAATCATGTTTTTGTTTCTTTATTCATTTGTTTGCACATATCTGCCAGGAAAAGACGCAGCATTTTGGAGACCAGTGCTCTCCTCAGCTCTTTTTGACTCCAGCACTGGGATGACGTTACTGTGCACACAGATTCCTCAGCCTATCAGACTTTCTGATACAGTGGGTCTAGAACAGGACCATGAATTCTACAGTGTGCTTACAGTGGGCCCTCCTTCAACAACACAGCTTAAATATAGCCAGTGCTTTCCTGATAGAGCCAATTTTGAGACCTGGGTTCATTTTCATGCCATTCTTTCCAGAGAACACAAATAGGACTTGAATCCTAATTTGAATTTGGCTGAGGTTGTCTATCATCTGACCATGATTGTTCTTTCCTTCCTCCTTTAAGAATTATCTTCACATAGTGTTTAACAGGTTAATCATTCTCTGAAATACTGTTTACATTCCACGAAAACTGTTTACACAATTAATTTGCTTAACAGACTTTTAGGTCATGAACAATACAAAGAAAAATTAAAGTGCCCCAGGTGTGTGAAGATACTAAGTTGTGGGATAGTGAAATTTCATATAACTTTATATACCCTAAAATTTGATATAAGAATGACCCTGAGCTAAAAATAACCTACTTGATAATCCATTCATTCATTTAGTCAGCAAATAATATTGTATACTTCTTATATGGCAGGCACCATGCTACACAAAACTCAAGTGATGGTTATAAGAACTATGCAAGTATCTACAAACATTAACTGTTGAACGACCTAAAGCAGATGTGCACAATGCTATCAAAATACAGTGGGGAAAATGATTTAATTATTCCAAGGGAAAATGTCCAATTTTTTTTCTGATGTAATAGCTTGTTTTTGATATTTTCTTTGTAAGGTATCTTTTTTTTTCTTAAAAAAATGTGTATTGTATCCATGTGTCTATGTCTGCCTCTTTGCACATGTGTGGGTGTACATATGTGTGTATGTGTATGTACCTGCACATGTGCATATGCATATGGAAGCCCAATATTGATATCGGGCTTCTTCCTCGATCACTGTCCATGCTATTTTCTGAGGCAGGGTCTCTCAGTTGAACTCAGAGCTCACCTGTATGGCTAGTCTATTAGCCAGCTTGCTGAGGGATCCCCTGTCTCCATCTTCCAAGTGCTGGAATTACAGGGAGCCTATCATGTCCACTTGGCATTAATGTAGGAGCTGGGGAGCTGAACTCTGAACTGCACGCTTACATGGTGATTGTTTAATACACTGAGCCATCTCCCAAGTCCTGTGAAGTGTCTTAAAAGGTTACAGACCCCAGGGCTGGAGAGATGGCTCAGGGGTTAAGAGCACTGACTGCTCTTGCAGAGGACCTGGGTTCGATTCCCAGCACCCACATGGCGGCAACAAATCATCCTAAACTCCAGTTCCAGGGGAATCTGATGCCCTCTTCTGACTTCTGCGGCAGTGCATGACACAGGTGCACTCACATACATTCAGACAATACACTCATACACATAAAATGAAAATAATTTTTTAAAATATCCTTTTAGCTTTAGGTATCTTTCAAAAGCTCTTTGATGAAATAAAACCACAGCTCTGAAAAACATTAGAGATAGGACATAGTAATACAAAACACATAAGTGAAACAAATAGCATAACTAAAAACAAACATTACAGCAAAACTGCCTGGTTTTATTACAATGTAACTGAAATAGCAAAATGAACCTCATTTTGTTTTAGCTGACTTTAGCTTTACCCTGTGTTTTTACCCAGCCATTCCCACTACAGCCAGCCAAGCAAAATATCTCATGTAGTCAGTTTCAGGGAGTACACTGTTTCTACAATACTGGGAAACTTACCAGTAGCCAGGTACCATGCTCAGATAGCTAGGTAGCAAATCCAGGTAGCATGTCCTCCCATCCAGCCTAACTGAAACCTATTGTTAATTGAAAACCTTTTGTTAACTGGCCTGTCCCTGGTCTGGTGTAACTATGGTGATCTGATGTAACTATGGCTATTGGCTTTGCCCCTGGCATAATGTAATTGTGGTTTTAAGCTTTGTAAACCCTGCCCTGGTTCTCCTCGGGGTTGAGAGTTCTTTTGGGCATTTAGCCCCCTCTCTCTGACCTCCAGCTATTAATAAAGGACTTCTAATTCGACCGTTATATGGCATTCCTTTGTGCATCTCGCTTGATATTACATTTGGAGGCCCCAGCGAGATTGTCACTTTGGCTCAGCCTCCCTCTGGAACTCCCTAGCTTGATGAATTGTTATGGGGAGGCACCCTCTGAGACGTTCCAGGGCCCCATAACTCTCTCATCAGAGCCAGAAAGTCCAGGAATAGCTGCCTGATCCCCCGCCCCCAAAAAAAACAAAACTGATTGAGTCCTTCTGGTCCTCCTAGAAGGTAAGTTCTGTTCTGTTATTTCTGGTATGGAGCACCATTCTGGTCTGGTCTGGTATTTAATAAAGGGAACGTGATCCCAATGGGGAGCTTCCCAAGGTCTTTCCCAATAATCAGGATTTTGGCTGAGGAGGTCATCTGGTGAACTGGTACATCATTGGAAACTGGTTACTCTGGTCTCTATTCATGTCTGTTTTGTGTATATGAATAGTTTTATGACTGAATGAGTGATTGGGCAGTTGAACAAAGTGAGTTCTGCTCTGGACACCATGTGTCCAGAGGGTCCTTTCTTTTGACTTGTGTATCATGGAATCAGAGTATGTCTTTGTTTCAACTGCTGCCCTGTGACTTTCACCTTTTCCTTTCTCCCTGATTCTCCCTGAGGACAGGAGAGCCACCCTGCTCTCTGAGATTGGCAGGTCTGGTAAACTCCATGTCTCTACCTCCTGCCACTACTTTACAACAACTCTCTTGTGACAGGCTTGTGGCTACTTTGCAGCTTTCTGCTCTCTGTCCCCTGTAGTTCTGTCCCATGCCCAGGGCACTCCTTTTTCCCTTCACCCAGGCCTGTTCCTGTGGCCAGTCCTCACTCCACCCTTAGCACTTTTCTCTGAGGTTTTCCCCTGCTCTCCAAGATCCACAGGTCTTTTCACTGTGGCTCCATTTGCAGCCACTCATTCCAAAAGGCCACAG
>NW_008342276.1:977852-987903 GCF_000622305.1 Nannospalax galili | reverse complement strand
TATTAAAAAATAAAAAATAAAAAAGGTTACAGAACCCAAGATGTATTCGTGATGAACCATTGCACTCAACGAACTGGGTAGATGTTTGAAACTACACAGTACTCTGGCTCCTCAACAGTTTCAGGAGAGCAAGGGCAATTCCATTTATATGGGAATGGGAGAGGCTGATAGACTAGCTCAGACTTCTGGCCCACTAATGGGCCAATTGTATCTAGTTTAATTCTTAACTTAAATGGTTAAAGAACAGGGTTTCATAACTTCCTTGCCAAGCAGATTCTGCATCTCATGGGAGTTTTTGCCAGATCTGTATGCCCTGGCCAAGTTTCCCTCAGAGTCACTGTGCCTTGCCAATTTCCCAAGCAAGCAGACTGCTCTTGCATTTCATAAGGTCCACTGTTCTGAGCATCCCTTGCCTGGTCCTTGTACCAATGGGGTTCTCATACCACTGACAGCCATTCTACTTGAGAATCCTCCAGGTTTTAGCTGACTATGTGTACAGAAGGCATTATTACTCTTAATGTAATAACAGAGTAATGTTTTCATACTAATCAGGGACTTGCTGGCTTTAATTACTACACATTATTCTGTGGGAAGGGAAAAAAACACTCACACAAATTTAAAAATAAGATGTTTGCAGGAGTGTGATAAGTGCATCACTCCTAGGGGCTGGTCTACTAATAAAATGGGCTTGCTCTGGGTACCCTGATGATATGTTCAACTTTGTTTTAAGCCAGAGCTCAGAGCAGGACTTTTCTAGCTGAAACACATATTCATTGACATGGATTCTCTTTTTCCATTTTCTTACAGGAAGAAAAATATTTCAGGGTTGCTTTTCTTAAGAAACAACCTTAAAAAACTTATTTGTGAAATACTGTTTATCCTTTAAACTGCGTCTCTGTCTGGTTCCTAAGCCAAGGTCACTTTGAAAGGGTGACTCATCAGGTGTGGTAGTATCCATTATGACAGGGATTAGCAAGTTTACTCAAAACAAAGGAAGTATAGGGAGGCCTGATTAATAAACAAGCAGCCTTTAGTTCTCCCTGGTCTTTCTCATTTCTTCTAGTGTAATTTGGGAAAGTGAAAAGCAATATTCTCACAGAAGCTGTCCTAGGGAAAATGTACAAATTTTGAGATGTGTGTCTGGGTGTTTCTTAACTATTTTAATACTATATGGCTTAGCCAGTGTTTCCAATTTAATTAATTCCAGTTAGTGGTAAGCGGTTTCTATTTGACAGACTTATGTTAACAAAATGTTTAAAGTTGTGTGTGTGTGCATGTTAACAAAATGTTTAGGGTTGTGTGTGTGTGCATGTGTGTTTCTGTGCACGCATGTCTGAACTGTGTGTGCATACGTATGTAAGCTTGTATTAAGGCCAGAGGATAATGTCAAGATATTTTCTATCACTTTCCTCCTTATTTTTTGAGACAGTCTCAAACTAAACCTGGGGCTTGCCATAACTGCTCACCTAACTTGGGGATACTCCTGTCTCCCATCTTCTAGCATTGAGGCCACAGGCTGGTACTATGCTACTCAGCTTTTCACATTGGTGCTAGAGACCTGAACTCATGCCCTCATGTGTATTATTTATTCCTTAAATCAGCTAGCATGGTACCTCAGGAATCTAGAGCACAGCTGCATGGACCTTGGTGATATCATGCCTAGCTGCCAAACAGAATTATTTATGCTAAATGTCACACAAAATTGTAGAGAAAGAAGAAATGACTAGTTTCCAGGGTATGTGTTTAATTATCTTTGGCTGATCGCTACACCCTGCTTATTGATTAACCAGCTGGAATGGCAAAACTCAGCACCTCACTGTGTATGCCGCCCCTTTTCCAAACTCAGAAATTCAATTTTTGAAAAATGAAAAAAAGACCCTCACCAGCTCTGTTTCTGTCTTGGAACTGTTCTAGAGTGCAGAGTGTGGTAAAAATATTTTAAAGGCTATGTCATTGATGACACAAAACATACACCTGTACAGGTGAGTGTTCAAAATCTCCAACAATTTGAGGACTAAGCATTATGCCAGGTATGGAACACAGCCGTGACTTACATTAATGAGTGCTTCTTATATTGTTGAAGTCTTGCTGAACACAGGTCAGTATCTGGTTTGGCTGGTGTTAGGGACCTGGATCAGATTTCACGAATTTCTGGGGTAAAAGGGTTTGTTGACAGGTCACATGTGCACCTTTTGCTTGCTGTTATCAGTTCAGTGACCAAGCAGTGGTGTATTTGTCCCTTTTACAGAATGGCCTATTCCTCCTGAAACTGCTTTTCTTGTGAATCTATCTGAAAAAAAAAGTATGTTTTGGTTAAGGGAAACAAATATATGTACTATTGTAATAAAGCAGTATAAGATTTCAACATTTTGATGGTGGCAAGCCTTTGGAAATTTTCGATTTAGAATTATAAAATGTTCTTTTTTCCTTATTTCTGGGTTTACTATAAGGAAAATAAGGTTTATTATAAGGTTATGAAAACAAGTTCAAATGATTTCAGATAGATATCCCTTCCAGATAAGGGAACTCTTCTCTTTATTACTATTTCAGAACTCAAAATTGGACTAAACCCAGTTGTCTTGCTGGCTTTGACTAGCCCAGTTCCTACTTTTTGCTACACAGGGCCACCAGGACATGAATTTCAGTCATTGGATAGCATCTTGTCAACTTGTGCCACATCCATGGCAGATAAGAGAAAATAGGGAGAGTAACAGACTCAGTTCAGTGACTACCTGAGGGAAGCCATCCGTAATCTAAATCCCCTTAGGAAAATACATATTCCTCAAAATGAGTAATAACTACACAGCTGTTTATTGCAGAACTAGAATGGACTCACGTCTCTCAGCACAGCAGGACTTGGTTTCCCACCTGACAGCCCTAACTATCAAGATGAATGACTTGAGTTTTTTTTAATTTTTATTTTTCACTTTCATCAGCTTTGGCATCTTCTAGATATAAATTGTCTTAACACATGCTATAGAAGAGCAATTTTAAAACCATTTAGTGAAAGATAATTTCTGGTTAGGCTTTCTGTACAAACACTGACAAGAGCATCTTCCAAGAAGAGGATGCATTTGGGCTTCAGCACATTATAGAAACAAATTCTTGGTGGTAGAGAATCACCTGCAAGATTTTGTTAACATGACTTCATAAACATATATGCTAAATGTAGAAACAGACACAAGGTAGGTCCTCTAATTACATCTGTGTATACAAACTCAGGCTCTTCTGCTAATCTACAGCTGCTGATTGTTTCATACTTGACAGGAGGCTGGGAAAGTCAACTTTGCCTTCTAAACTGAAGCATTCACTCACTCATCTTTCTATGTATCTGGATCATCTCACTTTCTGAATGAGGTCCATAACACTAAATCTTTGGGAACCTTTCTAAATTTAGATTTTATTATATAATTTATCATACAGTAGGAGAAATATTTCAATTTCCTCTTCCATCATTAAGTGATTTTAGTTCTATATACATATTAAGTTTATGTATTGAAATGCAAAATACATTCCAATTCTTCACAAGCTATGGCAGGATTGCTATTCAGCTCCATGGCCTCAAAAATCAATCTCAATATTTATGATGGGCTTGATTGATTTTAGTTTAAATAAAAGATTCCATTTGAAAGTGATCAAAAAAGCCAATCTTCATGGAACTAAATTACTTCTTATGGAGAGCTCAAGTATAATTATTGCAAATGGAATAACTTTTTAAAGTTTCTTTCATAGAGTTTATTTAGAGGTACATTCAAGAATAGAGGTCAGCATCTCTAAACTTTTCAGATAGCTTCTTGGATATACTACATCAGCATGACTTTCCAGAAAAATAACCATTGATAGCATTCATATTGCTGGACCAAAAGTTGGGGAGACTCATGTTTAATATATACCAAGAGAGTCTAACTAAGCATATAACTTTTAACTCCTAATTTAGATAATGCCAAGTTCAATTTATTAAAGTTTGATTTTAAGGACTATGCGTATTCTAATATGAAGTATATACATATTTATTGGGGAATCTGTTCACTGAACTGAAACTGAAATAGATTAATTATTTTTTTGGATCCTTTGTATAATAGGAACCTAAAAACCTTGAACTAGTTCAAAATCTTCTCTGGCTTTTGGTTACCCATAATCAAATCATTTAATAACTAATACTCAGTTCCCTTTCTTTTCCAATATTGGTGGCAGGAGGAGAGGATAGTGGTGGGCAGAGGTTACTGAATATGAATGCCTTCATATTAGTAGTGAGAAAATGTTTCTTCTGTTACCCAAATTCAGGTGATCTGCATGGAGTCTACATGTAACTAGTGGTTTATGGCTTTCCTGTTTAGTTCAATCTAGCCCCCTGCCCCTTCCCCCTAGGAGGGACAGTGTCTCAGCTTCTTTTTTCTGCTGTGGTAACAGCAACCCTGGCAAAAGCAATGTGAAGGAGAGTTCGTTTTGACTCACCTTTTGAGGTTACAGTTCTTTGTGTGGAGGAAATCAGCAACCACGGTTAGGTGTTCCCACCTAAAGTAACCTAATCAAGATAATGTCCCACAGGCATCCTCAGAGGTCTTTCTCCCAGGTAATTCTAGATTAACCATTGCACATAGCTATGTGTACTGGTAGTCATATGGGTTCCGTGGGATATCCCTGGGATAGCTCCTCAATATTTTCAGCATGTTGAGCAACCTAGTAAATGTCTGGTCGTGGGCAGCCCCATAGGTCCTTCTCTCTCAAGTACCTTTTCAATTAGTTGCCTTGGAATGAACATGATGATTTCTGTGAGCCCTTGAATTCTGATAGGGTCAGTTTGGTCTGCTTTTATCTTAGTCTATATTGCAAGCTTTTCAAACACATCTGGAAGAAGCTAGTTGACAAATGAAGACGAGAAGTTGGTAAGAGTCTTTATGTTTGTGTTCCTCCAAACATCAGCAGACTCATGGGAGGGCACATCCCCTAACAGCCACTGTGGGTTTAGAAGGTGTGAGAGCAATGGTCTTCTGGCATTTTAATTCCTCAGGGCCCATTTCTAAGAGATGGATGTTCACCTGGACCGTCCCACCAGGAACTGTGCAGTTCAGGCAAGGGAGAGGAAAAACAGGTATTCCTCCTTGCAAGAGTCTTTGTTTATTGATGGACTGATTGGATTTGTTATTTGACAGTTTCATACATGTACCTGGTCCTCTCGTCCTCAACCCTTTCTTGTGAGTGACTCCTGGAATCACTCACACTCAGCCTCCATCACTCAGCCTCCATCACTAAGCCTCCATGCTGCACCTCACTCCTTTTCAGCCCCCCACCGTTCAGGGTATACTGATGTGGACATGAGGGGAAGAGAATGTTCCTACAAGTCAGGGGCTTTGGATCTTTCTCTCTCTCTCTCGCCCTAAAACTGCCACTTAGCGAGTTCACAGGGACAACATCTGCTCCTAAAGTTGCTCTAAAAATACAGTAATGAAGACAGTAGCACAAGGAGAGACAAACACATCAATGAAATAGAACCAATGATTTAGAAATACCCATACCTACTATGGTCAATTGGTATCTGAAAAAGGCACTAAAATAATTAAATATGGAAAGAATAAAGATTTTAACCAATGCTTTTAGAGAATTGTATTTTTGCTAAATTCTCTTTTTTTGGGGGGGCGGGATTCTGGAGTTTGAGCCCAAGGCCTTATGCAAAATAAGCAAGCACTGAGCTATAATTACACTCCTATAGCAAAATTGATTTATTAGAAAAGAAGACTTTAACTCCTAAGTTGAACTGAATGAAATCTTCAAGGATAAAAAGAGTGAAAGCTAAAATGTAGAACACTTTTATAACTTGTGGGTAAGAAAATTTAAGAGGACAAAAAAAGTCAAATCTGCAAGGAAAGAAAAAAGCACTAGACATAGTGGTACACACTTTTAATCCCAGCAGAGTCAGAGGGATCTCTTTGAGATCAAGTACAGCCTGGTCTCCATAGTGAGTTCCAGGCCAGCTTGGGCTATAGGGAGACCCTGTCTCAAAAAAGACAAAAAAGAAAAGAAAATCAAAAAGAAAAAAGCCATAAGAAGTTAATAATTGATCAACTGGATATACGTCCATGTAAGCTTTATTCTATGAACATAGGTTTTTCTTTCATTCTTAAATTTATAGAAATGTATATAATCTGATATTGGCATGGACTTTTAAATTTTAAAAAATTTTTATTTTATGTGTATGAATACTGTTTTTCCTACAGGTATCTAAGTAAGTGCACTATGTGCATACAATGCCTGCAGAGGCCAGAAGAGGTCGTTGGAGGTCCCAGAACTGGAGTTACAGATGGTTGTCATTTGCCATGTGTGTGCGGGGAACCAAACTTAGGTCCTTTGCAAAATCAGGCAGTGCTCTTAACCACTATGCCATGTCTCCAGCCCTGACTTGGACTTTTTATATTGTCCAGAAACTATAGCCAAATATGAGTGTAAGAAAACTGCTCTAAGGAAGAGCCTTTTCATGCCGTGCCCCTCCTCAACCCTGATAGCATTCCTGTCTTTGCTGATCCATGTTTTCTGACAACAGATATTTTGTTTTTTAATATTTTTATTTTATAATATTTTTATTTTTATTTTTTGTTTGTGACAGGATGTCACTACATAGCCCTGGCCAACCTGGAACTCATTATGAACAGGTTACCCCCAAATTCACAGAGATCCACCTGCTTGTGCCTTCCAATGCTGGGATTAAAGTGTGTACCAGCATGCCCAGCTCTGAAGCAGATATTTAAAAAAAATTATTTCCAGGGTTTATAATTGTCATCTGTGGCTTTATCAATCTAATAAAAACCACTAAAACATTTCATGAAGCCTCAGTGCTGATGCAGTAGTTATTGTGTCACTGGAATAATCACAAGCCAAATAATCAGATTCCTATACATATGCACCTTGTGTCTTAGCAGGGAAGAGAGACACATGCATAATGAAATTTCATATTGTGGTCCATCCTCAGGGGAAGAATAAAGCAAGAGTGATAGGAAGAGGGACTACTGTAGACAATGACTTCTTTCATGAGATGATCTCTGAGCAGACATTTGAATGAAGCAAGGTTGAAGGGAGGAAGGAATGATAAAAATATCCAGAACCTGAAACCAACTCTTTAAAATCAAAACCACATACATTTGGCAAAAATTACCTACTGGTTTTTGAGGCCAAAAATCTCACTAAGAGTTATGTAAAGACTGAAAATTATAGTTATAGCTTCAGTAGGTAAAAATATAATGTCACTGTCCTTTAATTTTAATTTGAGATAATTTAAATCACTACTCGTCTCCTTCAGTCACTTCAAGGTTAATCTAGTCTTTTAGAGAGAAGTAGCTTTTCAGAGGTCTGTGCTCCTTCATCTTCTTGTTCTTCTCTTCCCAGACAGCACTGGGCTCTGGCAAGGCATGCCATGTCCTCCATCCAGTTCTCCACGTTCCCTTCTGACTTGACCTTCGGTGTCTGACTGACTTTGTCCCTATGTCATCCACTTCTAAAGGCACAAGGCTGTTCTCTGGGCACAAGCAAAGCACTACAACTTCTCCCTGAGAGCTGGGCCATTCTTCCCGCAATTGTTCTGGTCCTGCGGATGTGCAGGGTACATTGGAGACTTCTGTTCTGTCTAGAGTTTTCAGTTTTGTAACCCTCAGCTACAGAGTGCTTGACACTAAGTGGCCTGGGGAGCTCCCAGTCTGTGCTCTCACTCACATTTACATTTCCCATGGGGCTGTAGGAGCTTTTGGGTCTCCTCCATGCCTTATCAGATGAGGTAAACTGGCTAGGAATAATCTTTAATCCCTAGTGTTCTCTCAACTGCATCATTTTCATTTCTGCTAAGTGAGAAATTGCTGTTGATATCACATCAGTCTATTGTGGTGTTTCTTTTGGCCTAGAACTTGCTATGGAGACATAGCTGGCTTCCATCTCGCAGAGATCCATCTACCTGCCTCTGTCTCCTGAGTGCTAGGATTAAATGCATGTGTCACCATGCCTGGCTTGTTTCACTTTTAAATTCACACATAACAAAGACAGCACAAGCATTCTTCACTTGAAAGGACTGAATGTGAGAAACTATTTTGTTTTGAATTTCACAATGATTTGGCTTGGAAGATGAGCAGTCAAAGCAAGGAGGAATCAGGACACAAAATGACCTGTAAAGGAGGGTGCTGCAGACCTGTTAAACAGGAATTGCTCTTAGAGTGCCATTTGAGAAGCCCATGAAGGTGATGTGTGAGTGGGAATGTTTCTTTAAAGTAAAGGGAAGCCATATATCTTGGGCACCCATCCCTCCTGATAGAAGGAGAAACCAGAGCATTATAAATCAGTGTGGATACAGGGATTAAGCATGGATGTAGAAATCCCGTAAGTAGATAGTATGGTATTTTTTTAAGACAACACGGTAGACACACCTATTTACTTTGGCTTTTAATAAATCTGGCCTTTGTATTCTGGGGTATATTTTGGGAGGGTGCTTATCATGACTTGCCAAAAGGTAAAGTGTTAGCAAGAAGAAATTTAATTAAAGGGTGGAAGTATTCCTTCTAGATTTAAGTGAATGAAATGCAGGTGACATTTATTTTTCTAGATGAGGCATACATTTCATGAAATATGAGTGATAAGATGATAGATATGAATGAACACAGTAGCAGATCTTCAGGCTCTGCTAACAAATGTCTTGTTAAGTGTGCCAGGCTACTTCTAACCACTTGGCTAAACAGTCTTTAGCAGACTGTTAATAACTTAAAAGAGCATAAGATGAGTGATGTAAGTAACTATGTCCTTCCTGTTCTAGGACTTGTTCCTCAAACAGAAATTCCATCTTGAGGTACAAAGTACTGAAGTACATCGATTAATAAACATTTAATGTAATTATTTTACTTCCACAGAATTAACACAATCTAGATTTCTTTTTGGTTCAAAAGAGAGGGATTTGAGAGAGATAAAGATGGAAAAAGTTAGGCAAGAAAAGAGAGAGAAAGAAGGAGAAATAAAGAGATTTTCTTGAACAGAGTATGAGATGTTTGAAAATACTTATTAGAGCAATACCAAAAGAAGAAAAGGTTTTGCATTTCACAGAGCCATGGGGCATTCTGGAGGGTGTCTCTAAGATGTGAAAGGAAGCTAATGAAAGTTGTGAGAGAGGGAGGAGAGACAAGGTTGGCTGGTTGGAAGAGATGGGACATAGAGGTTTGGAATGGGAGACCCATCGTTCTGGCAGACTGAACCCATAAGATAGTTTTTGACAACATAGCCAGAAAGAGGAAGGCTCTGCTAGACATCATCTAGGTTAGAAATCCTAGTCCTACTTGACATTAACCTTCGAAGGGTCTATTTTCATATCAACAAATTATTCGAGGGTTCTACCAAACAATATTGTTATTTTGAAGGTTAAATGGGCTAGTGGATGTCCAGCACTTGACTGATTCTTGAAGAATAAAAACAACTCAACAAATCGTAGTCTTGGTGTTCTTCCTTTATGTCTTTATTGTTCCCTCTGCCAACTCCACCCTCACCTGCTCCCCACAGAAGAGAAAGAAAAGAAAATCAAAACGTGATCTGAGAAAGAATCTGATCACTCACACTGAGATGTTAAGTACCGAATATTTTCAGTGACTCAGCCACAGCTAAGAGTATAGATGTCAGATAAAGTAGAGCTCCAGGAGGGCCATTGTTCCCTTTGTTCTCAGGCCCATATACCCCTATTCAAGCAAAATCCCATAGAGATCATTAATCTGCTCCCCTCCTCAAGCAATGCCTCAGAGGGATCTTTCTGTGCAGTATTAAAAATTCAATCAGCATATCTCATTTTTTTATTGCAATGCTTCGAAATCACAGGACATTTCAAATATATAAGCACATGTACACCTTTCATTTTTCTAGTTGGACTGTATTTACTGTTGATATCAGTTTTTTATGTAATCTATATACTAATCTTTGGTTAAAAATGTATTTCATAAACATCTTTTAATTTGTACCTTTTGTTTTCTTTTATCAAGTTTTTATTTCCAAATGATATGGTTTGTTGAGATGAAAATGATCAATTTTTCATTTTATTTGT
>NW_008342276.1:960028-977780 GCF_000622305.1 Nannospalax galili | reverse complement strand
TGTAAAATTTTAAGAGTTTATAATTTTACATTCAAAGTTCCATTTTGAGTTAATTTTTGTGTAAGTTGTGAGATTTAGATTAGGGTTCATTTAAAAATCAGTTGGCCTATAGAGACAGGGACAAAAATGAGAATTCTGTTAAGAGTTCAAACCAAAAACAAAGAAAAGTTGGATTTAAGATCTGCTTCATAAATAGAGCCCATAACCTGACATGGATATCAGTTCTAGAAACATGCAACTGCACAGGCCACAGGCCATAGGGGAGAGCCTAGTACTGTTATTCTACTAAATAAACGCAGCATTGTTGTGTCTCCTAATGAGCTCTTGTTATACACATAGATTAATGTATCTCTCTCAACTCTCACCAGAGAAGCTTCCTTATGCAGTAGATGGTGATTAACACAGAAACTCACAACTGGCCAAGGTGTAGAGAGTAAGAGATTACAGAATTATTTTCCTGAATAATACTGGTATATCAAACTTCTGCTTTTCTTTTCTAAAAATATTTTATTATTTTATGTGTATGAGTGTAGTGCCTGCATGTAGGTAAGTGCACCCATGTTGTGCAATTCCCGTGGAGGACAGACAAAGCTGTCGGATCCCCTGGAACTAGAGTTATGGACAGTTGTTAGCTGCCATGTGGGTTCTGGGAATCGAACCTGAGTCCTCTGCAAGAACAGTCAGTGTTCTTAACCACTGAGCCATCTCTCCAGCCCACTTCTGCCTTTCAAGACCTGGGAAGCATTGCAGAAGACAGGACAGAAATTGTAAGAGCTACAGGTGGCAGGTGACCACAGGGAAGCAGTTTTCTAGACACCGTTAGTTACTCATACGAACTTACAGTCGTAGGGACAGCATGCATAACTGCCTTGTAAGATCAAGCCAGACACACCCCCAACTTAGACACAAGGGAATGAATAAGAAACCTCAACTCCCAACCTAGCCTAAGGAATTATTGGAAACTGATGCCTGCTGGGAAGGAGAAAGTCAGTCTCTTTTAAGGGTGGGACTCTTCGTAGGTTAACTGAGCTTCAGTGGATGGACCCACATCAATGGACATTTGGGAACACAAATTTGACTCTATAGGCATATATTACACACACACACACACACACACAAAGAGAGAGAGAGTACATAAAATTACATGAAATCTGGTAAGGATTAATATGGAGTGGTGTAGATGGGGAGAGGATCTAAATTTGATAAAAAAATATTGTATGAAATTCACAAAAGATCAATTAAGGAAAAAAATCATAAATAAATAAAAATGCTTAAACTGATTTCTGTGTTATCTGCTCTTTTCCTCTGTTTGGTCTGTCCAACCCCCACCTTGTCTTGCTCTTTGAAGTCTGCAGGTGTTGTTCACATAAGAGAATGATTATGCCTACCTTATTCTTGTTTCTCAAAATTGTTTTGACCATTCTAAGTTAGTCACCTTTTTGTATAAATTTTAGAATTAAGTTGTGAATATCTAGTAAAATCTTGCTGGGATGGTGATGATTTTGAGACCCATATAGACCCATGGCAGACTAAGTTCTGTGGTTAAAATCTCCTAGTAGCTAGTGTCTGAACTTGGATTTGGAATGAATTTTGAACCCAGAGCTCATACTCTCAACACCATTCTTTCCATATCATATAGTTCCCAAAGGTGAAGGCTATAGTAAATGCTCAACTGTCAAGCTGGATGCTGTGTGTAGGATAGTAGATGGTTGAAGTTCAGTGAGAAGTTATGGCAAATTAGCAATTGCACGAGAAAATTCATTTGTTGCTTAGCGAGACTGAGTAATTTCTCAATGTATATAAACTTCAGAACAGCATGTTGTACATTATACACACATACAGTGTTACTGGTCAACTAAACTAAAAAACTAATTAAGCAATTATTTGGATATTATGGTTTATCAGATGAGAAGAATAATAAGATGACATTTTGTTCCTAGCCATCATAGGTACTTCTTATCCATTCAAAATGTATCTTTATGCAATGACTTCATTTATAAGAGCCCAAACTCTTGAAAACAAAATAAATATAATGTTGAAGGATGTCTATGCCTCTTTCTAAGGTGTGTGTCTGTGTCTGTGTCTGTGTGTGTGTGTGTGTGTGTGTGCGTGTGTATGTGTAGATGACCCAGCAGTTAGGACATTTTGAAGCTTGATCTTTTACTGACTACTGCAAACACAGAATATGTTGCTGTGTGACTGCCACTTGATTCTGTAACGTTGAGATAGTTAGGCTGGCACTAATTAGATAAGTAAATACCAAGTCTCAAAGATTTAACACAATGAAATGTGTTTCTCACAACTATAAATATTCCAAAGTATGTTCCTGGTGTGTGACTTTCCTTAAGCAATGATTTAGAGACCCAGGATCCTTCCTTTTTGAATTTCATGCCATGTGAATATGTGGTGCTTGATAAATACCCTAAAGCTGTTGCCATGAGAGCCAGAGAAGAAAGAGTAGAAGTTCTTGTGATAGAGTCAAAACTAAAAGTGAAATACCTCAGTTATTCCCATGTTCCACGATATACTAATCACTTGTGCACAGAAAATCATAAAGGAGACAGGAAATACAATGAAGATATATGCCAAGAAGTTAGAAGACATAAGACTGATAAACAAGCATCCAGGAGCTACTAGATGGTCCTGGTTCAAAGATGCAGATAAGAAAATGATACCTCTTCCTCTTGATAACTATTAACTGACAACAGTCTATCAGAGATGTATGGTGCCTCATGAATCCCTCTCCTATCCATGATGAAATGTTGACAGGTTCAGTCTTGTACAGTTCTTGGGCTGATAACCATAGTTGCACTGAGCTGATAAGTGTGATGGCTATGCCACGTCCAGAAGACATCTTTATGTTGCATATCTCTCTGTCTTCTGGCTCTTACATTCTCTCCACCACCACTTCTATGATGTTCCCTGGGCCTTGGTGATAGTGATAGAGCTCTTCCACTCAGGGCCCAGCACTCTACATGGTAGTTAATCTTAATCATCAAATTGATGGAATTTGGAATTATCATGGAAACAAATCTCCAGTCATATTTGTGAAGAATTATCTAGATTGGGTTAACTAACTTGGGAAGATGCATTGCAAATCAGATAGCACCATTCCATGGGCTGAGGTCCCAGACTGAGTGAAAAGAAGAAAGTAGGATGAGTGCAAGCATTCATTGCTTTATCCCTGGAACCGTGAGCCCAGATAAACCCTCCCTTCCCTAAGCTGCCATTGTCAGGTATTTTGTTGCATCTACGAGACAAGTAACTAATACAACTTACTATACCCCCAAATCCTACACATCTGTCTTCTGTGATGCTCTTCTTGCAATGACGGTAGCTAATGAATAGGGATAAAAAAAGAAGGCATAATGTTGGGTGCCTTCGTTGCTGGAAAATTCTATAACCCTCTTGTTTCTTCTATGTATTAAATCTGTTTTGTGTTTGCAATTAGTAAACAACAGAACAAAAGACTTCAGAATTCTGAGAAAAAAATTTCCTACATTCTACACTGAAAACAAACAAACAAACAAAATCTACTAGCTCCATACAGGTAAAGTAATCCCCTCGGTGAAAAGTTATAGAAAAAAGACACGCCCTAAAAATAATTTATGACAGTGCAAGAATTAGACAATATGGACACTTTTCAGTACTTCATAAAAATCTCATTGTTTTTCTTACACTTTATTTAGGCAAATTAGCTTAAAGGATAAAATTGTAGATTTTTGTCCAATTTATAATCCATATACTTTATAGAAATAATTAACATGAAGTGAAATTGATGATTATTAGAACTTCTCGCTGTGAAGTTTGCTACTGACTGAAAATTGACAACTCTGGTTGACAAACAATACATCTGAAAAATTTAGTCTTGAAAATAAATAATGTCACCCAAATGATGGTCACCAAATAAGGTTTAAAAATAAAGTGTTTGAAAATTGATACTTCCTTATAAACACATTCTAAAATCTTATAGTAATCTTAGTTATAAAATTTGAAAGATTAAATATAATATAAAATCATTAAGTTACACTGGGAGTCTAGAGAGATATTTACAAGCATGAGGACCTAAGTTCCATCCTGACAACCCAATTTAAAAATAAAAAAGTCCAGTGTGTTGGCCCATGCTTAGAACCCCAGTGCTGTGGAGGCAGAGATGGGAGGGTTCCTGGAAGTCCACTGCCAGGCAATTTAGTTGAATGGGTGTGTTCTAGGACAGTGAGAGACCCTGTCTCATAAAAACAAAAAACAAAAAACAGGTAGATAGTATCTGAAGAATGATAGCCAAGGTTATCCTCTGACCTCTACACATGTGCATATACCCTCAGATGCACATACACCCACATATATGCACAGATGTGAACACAGATACACACACAAGTAAGAAACTGAGTTTTTAGTGTCCTGGTTGATCGCCACTGTTGTGATAAAACACTCTGACCAAAAGCAGCTTAGGAAAAGGTTTATTTCAGCATACAATTCCAGGTCACAATTCATCATTGAGAAAAGTCAGGGCACATGAAGCAGAAGCCATCAGGAGCCCTACTTGGTGGCTCATTTTCTGGCTTGCTCTCTGGCTAATGCTTAGCTTTTGTGTTTGTTGGTGTGTTTGTTTTAGATAGGTGGTTTTTAATTCAAAAAATACTATGTTTTTATTATTTCTTTGAGAATTTCATACAATGCATTTGATTATATTGACCCTCTACTTCTTGCCCTAACACCTCTCAGATCCCCCACTCTTCTTCCCCCAACCCAGCTTCGTCTCTTTTGTATCTTTTTTTTTAAATCACCCACCAAGTCCTCTTTGTGCTGCCAATACATATATAATCATGGGTATGGAGGTATCCACTGGAGCAAGGTCAATCTATCAGGAGCCATGCCCTTACAGAAAATTGAGTCTCCCTTCCCCAGAAACCATCAATAGTCAATAGCTCCCTAGTTAGGTGTGGAAGCTCATGAACTCTCCCCCTCTATGGTGGAATGTTGAGTGGTTTGATCTTGTGCAGGTCTTCACAGAGCAATCACAGAGGTTGTGATTTCATCAGCTCAGCAGTCCTATCCTGTAAGAAGTCACCCACTCAGTCTTGCCCCCCTCCCCCACCTCTGATTCTCACAGGCTTTCTGCTCAATCTTCCAAAATGGTCCCTGAGCCTCGTGGGGAGGGAGATGATATACATGTCCCATTTGTGGTAGGTAGCTTTTTTTTATATAGGCCAGAGCTACTTGCCCAAGGAATAATACTGCCCACAGTGGGCTGGACTATGCTGCATCAATTAATGATCAAGAAGATCCCTCACAGACATGCCTGCAGACCAACTTGTCTAGGAAATTTGTAAACTGAGGCTTCTCTCTCTAGATGACTCTTGACTGTGTCTGTCAGGTTGACAATTAAAGTTACCCAGGACATATTGTTTTTTGCAAAAGTATTTTCTTGATAAAATTCATCCATATTCCTATCATTTTGATTAAAAAATTGGAGATAACATTATGAAGTAAAATATTGGCATGTTTGGAGAAAGAAATGAAGTTAGAAGAGAAAAAACTTTAATAATCAAGGATATCGTAGCATGTGTTTGCTGCTAGGAATGGTTCAAGGAAAAAAGAGAATGGCAGGTAGAGAAGAGACCATGTGCTCAGAACAGCAGAGTCCTAGAGAGCCGGAGAGGAGAAAAGAGGGTGTGGAGGTAGAGATCAACTTCACAAGAAGGGATCAACACTGCAGCCCTTACCTATGTAATACTTCTAGCTCACCTCTTGCATTGGATTAACCCCTAAGTTTTTTCGACTCTTTCCTATGGTTCCAAATCCCTTGCCCTTTCTCTGGTTCCCTCTGTGGTTGTTCCTCTTCACACATTCATAACCTCATTATCTAGGTTTCTGCAGTTGCTTCCTTGGGGTCCTGCCTACAGGTCCCATCCATCCTTTGTTCTTCATGTCACTGGACACTGTGTGAAATTCAAGGCTGAGCATCTCACCCTCTTGCTCAGAAACCCTCATCCAGTCTCCTACTAGGTGAAAATTGAAGATTATTGGCTTAAAACACAAAGTCATTCAGGGTGTGTCTTCTTCATAAACATGTACTTGAAGCTTCAATTGGCTCATCCACATGTGTTATAGTCACTTACGTTTCTCTTCCCTTAAAAAGTATTTTTCTGAAAACTCTTCTTTCATTCCCTTGTTATCCTTCATCCCTCAGGTGATAGACACTACACTTTCTGTCAGTTAAATGAATGAAAGTTTGATTGAATATGTAATAGTGTTGATTACAACAATCAGGACAAATGTTCAATTTTCTGTGGTCAAACCTCATTTTCTAATTTGGAGACATTTGTTTCAGAGAATTGCTAGTGATTAGTACATACCAAGGTCTGACTTAGACTTCCCCTTCCCAGGAGCCATTTAAACTTTCCTCAAAGGAATTTGAAAAGAAAGTCTGAAACTGGGTAGATCTATGCTCACTTTTAAAACTGTCTGCCAATGGGTAAAATCCATGGACTTGGAAAATCTCCCAAGTTTGCCTGTAAGACACTTTCTTATGGGAAGACAGTCTGGTCACTAGAGACAATTAAGATGACATGATGCCCACAAACATTTAAAATTGAACCTGATATTGAAGGTGTAGATTTTGTCATAATTTCTATTAAGATCTTTTTTACGTGGTCAGTGTTAAACAAGGCATATTAAAGCTGTTTATACCCCTTGACAACTGTGTACTGTGAGTGTGAAAAGTTTCAGGACAATGGTCATTAAAAAAACAGAAAGGCTATACAGCTTCAAAGGAACAAAGTTAGAACGACTCTTGAGATCCTTTTTGCTTAAGCGATGGTCAGGTACAAGACTCCTGAAGATTCTTGGAGGGGAGACACCAAGGACCTCCTTTCTGCAGAAGGGTTAAAAATGGGACTATAGACAGAGAACAATAGTATGCAGCTTCCTGGGGTTGTGAGGGGAATGAGAGGAGGACGAGAAAGGGGAAAAAAAATCAAGGTGGAAAAAGAGGTGCTCTGGGAAAGTACTCACAGTACCACAGAACTCCCCAACCACTACCATCAGTAACAATATGGGAACTTGTAAATACTACATGGAGAAACAGTTATGATTTGTTTGAAAGTTTTCACAATAGTGCCGTTTGCAAATAGTAACATTTTAAAAGAGAGCTTATGAAGCAACCTCTGTAATGATGAACTTTAAAAAAAATATATTTCTGAGGCTTTGGGTTTTTTTTTTTAAGCATATTTGCCTTTAAAAAGCTTGCCATGACTGTGACTGTTGCTTTAAGAAATGTTTTTGCTGTTACTGCTCCATTTTAATCTTTCACTTTGTATTAACAAAATCAAAACCAGCACAATTAGATACCTCCTGATTCTGATTTGTTTTAATACCAAGAGAATGTTTGCAATGGCACCGGCAGTCGGGGAAGCAGTTCAAGCTGTGGTGGCTGCAATGTTGGACTTGGAGAGTCAAACATCAAAAGATAGCTTGAAAGAAAGACCCCAAACATCTAAACCAATAATTCTTTACATTTGTGTTTTTATTTTAGTCTGGTCTTCACAATGAAAGCAAGAAGATCATGGAGAGGGAAAAGGATGCTTGTAAGCTCATTTCAATTGGGCAGTTTAAAATGAAGTAAAAAACACTTTCCCTTGGCTTTTAACATGGGCAAGAAGGCCATGTATGTATAACTGAAGAAAGAAAAAAACAATGACTAAATACACAGGCA
The DNA here is from genome assembly GCF_000622305.1 of Nannospalax galili. NCBI lineage: Eukaryota > Metazoa > Chordata > Mammalia > Rodentia > Spalacidae > Nannospalax > Nannospalax galili. The sequence goes on along the minus strand of NW_008342276.1, from coordinate 970,063 downwards.
GCACTCAGTGCCCAACTGCCTCGTTTTATTAGAATAAATGAAAAAGGAAAATGAGCAAGATTCATAAGAAAGGATTATAATTAAACTGTTTCAATCAAAATACCCAGGTCTTCTGTTTATATTCTGGACATCCTGAGTAAGATTGACATGCCAGAACCAAAACTGAAGTGGGAACTGCAAACGACAGTTATTCAACCACAGAGGAAGTAGAATGAAATGAACAAATAGGTCTTTGAAACATCCCAGTGGTCAGAATCCACAAGGAGTAGTTGTGATGGTCCACATGAGGATGTCAGTCACAGAACATCCAATGACTTCATTCCTCCTTCACTAGCACTACTATTATTTCTGTTTCCCAGCAAACACATTTTGGAGTTTGCAAATATTACCTTTACTCTTATTTCACTTTAAACGACAGCGTTCTATATAAATTCTGTAATACCCAGCCCTAGTGCCTTCAAAATCTTCAAAGAAGATTTTCTTTTTTAATATGAAACTTAGATGGTTGCTGTGTATTGGGTTTTTCTCTCATGACATAGTTAGGTAAATTTTCATTTCATTGGAATACAGTAAATGTTCAACATTCTGCAAAAGGCTTGTATACTCTTTTATTAAAAGAGGATAAGCTATTGGACATAATGGAAACTTTTGGAATTTCCATTTTGAGTGAAGAAACAGAGTATTAAAGTGATGTGTTTAGTATTAGCTACCCCAGTCTCCCAATTCTCTTCTATCAGCCTGTTTCCCCTTTTATTCCTACCTTCTGGGTTGTGGCAGGATGGGTAAAAAAGGAAGAAGAGAGAGAGGGAGAGAGAGGGAGAGAGAGAGAGCAAGAGAGATTGATTTTAAAAACCAAGTCCACATGAGATGACATCTCACATTCAATGAATTCACACAGTTCTAGAAACAGTATTCCATATTAAAGGACACTTTCAGTTATACTCCATGCACTATAGACAGATCCAAGAATTTCCTTGCCAGAGCTCTTTCCCATTATTCTGTTGAGACACCAGAGCCAACGGAGAGACCTGAGTTTCCAAAAATCTAGCAGGATCTTAATCTTCGTCTCCTGCCAACATCACCCACCCCAACTCTTTCTCCTACTATCCAACTGATGTCTCAACAAGGCAACTGAAAACTTTCTGGGTGAAAGGAATCACTATTCTGTTTCATATTATTAAATCCAGAATCTTTTCACTTGAGTTTTATTAAAAAACCGGACTGAGTAATTCCTTTAACAGGTTCCAGAATGGACTAGTTTGAATGTTAAAACCTTTCTTTGCTTATCAAGCATTTAACCATGATAAATAAAGGATCAGCTTTTAAGTACGTGGGCCAGCATATTTCAGTGACAGCAGAAACTTCAAATGATAGGGAAGTAATCTTCCAGTTCCACTGGAACACGGCTTCCAAAAGACAGGATATGATTACAGTCATTGCTGTTAGCAGCTCCAGGGACTGGAGTGAGTGGGAACAAGACAGAGAAGTACAGGGCAATGGGCAATGACATCTCGCAGTTTCTGCAAAAGAAAGGCCTAGTTACAACGCGTCCTGGCTCAGAATTTCCAAAGTGAAATTCCTGTGATGTTTTCTCTCTCCTGTAGCTTTATGAAACTTGATGTATTATTATTCAAGGGAATTTTCTATCATTAATCCTAACCTGACTATACAGTTGAAGGCTGTGTGGTGTGCATTTAGAAATACAGGAGGAGTTTAAATCAATCATGCTATTACAGTGATTTCTACAAATATACACGTATCACCTTTCCTATTATGTGTTTCAGCCACAGAAATTACATATTGCTGAAGTTTCACACACTTGGAAATTTAAATACTTTAAAAAATATATAGATTTTCTTCTAAAATGTCCTGCTTTCTTAATTGTAGAATGAAGTACAGAGCCAGTCTGAAAACTCAGCTCTGAATTGCCATCAGGCTGTCTGCATTTGTGTACATATTGAGAAGTCTCCTTTTCATGGGCTACGGTAACAAAAGCTTCCTTCACTGACGGGCCTTCCTCCAGATCAGGCACTGTTGTGTAGTCCTTTAGCAATCTTGTTAAGCAGTTCTGTTGGGTAGACATTCTCATACCCACTGTACAGATCAGAAACTATGATCTGCAAATGTGAAGCAACTTGCCCATCCGGTCGCCATCTGTGCTACCTTGCCCAGTCCATTCACTTAATAGCTGATAGATTCATGAGAAAATCTCTCCCCCCCCCCCACCACATCTGTCTTGATTTGCTTAGCCAGGAAGAACCTGAACAGTAACGCCAAGAAACAGCATCTAGGTCATTAGTTGGCAGCTATGGGTTTTGGTTTATTGCTTCCTGCTTCTCGCCCTTCAGTTTCTCCAAAGACAGCCAGTAGGTCTGGCACTTGCTCTTCTTTCCAAGTCCCCGGGATGCTCTTGTAGCTGTGATTGAAACTAGCAGCTCCATGGTGACCAGGGAAAACAAATGAGCCCCAGAGCCAGTACCAACCCTGGGAGCACTTGCCGAACAGATTTTGAAAAGGAGAACTCAGTGTAGCTCCAGAGTTCCATCTGGAAACTGGCATCCGTGATGCTGTTAGCAGCAGCATGTCCTGCCTGCCTGCCTCTTGAAAACCCAAAGAATTCTGCAGCAATCTGGACCTATCTCAGAAATGTGTGAGCCATTTTGGTAATATTAGGATGGTTATTTGATGGATGGAAACTCCTAAGCTCACAAACAGAAGTTAGCACACACCAATTCTAGTTTCAGGGTCAGTCCACCCAGGGCAGAATCAGAAGGGTGCCCCTGATGCTCTAATCTGTCCAGCAGAAGAGACTATCTTCTGGCTTCAGGAAGCAAGTGTTTTTAATGCCTTGGCTAGAAAGATGAAGGCATATGAAAACCTGTTTAGAATACCACATTAACTTGGATCCTTGCCCAACTGTGCAAAGTGATGCCTTAGAATAAAAATGCTCATCTATTTTATTTCTATTGAACAGTAAAATAAACCTGGGGGCACATCAACACCAAACTCATACTACTTTGCCAAACCTTATTAGCTTTCTAAAAGAGAGAATGAATAATTAAATAGCAATGGAGGTTTAATTGAAAGCAAGACTGGATGCTTTCTCTCGATATAGAATAATCATTCAGTTGATTGATTGGTAGGTAGAGAGAAGGAGATTTCTAAGAATAAATAGTGAGTTTTAAAATGCTAAGTGATCCAAAACTGTACTGTCCTGACACAATTTTGTGAAGACAATTTTTATGTTTTAGTGATGTGTCTTTAACTTGCTAGAGATACGTTCAGGCTTTCATAGCCCCATTTCTCTTGGGCTCTGGAAATCTTCCCAGGGGTTTGATGAGAGGTAGGAAGAAAGATGAAATGATACTGTGATACTTTGGGGGCTGGAAGTAGAGGATTATGTGCTAGAAGAGGTTTGGAGGTGAACATGGAATACTCTGATTACTGAGCAGTCCCACTGTTTAATAACAAATTGAATAAAATAAATGAAATATTAAAGTTTTCCTTCCTTTTCCCTGGGATAAAAGTGTTCATATTTGCATATATAATTTTTCAGATTTAATTGACATTATTTTCCTCTCCTTACTATTGAATTAGGTAACCTGGAAGTGCAGGAGGCACCCTGTACTCAGTGGAGTGGCTTCCAAGAATTTTTCACTAAGTGTTGCATTCTAAAAAAAAATTAAGATCACATATCTAATATTTGAATATTTATTTATTTTTCAATAATGTAAAATAGAAAAATTAAGAGGTGACAGACATTTGACAGTACTGTTTATCTTGTTTTACTTGTTGCTGTGTGCTGCTGATGATAGTGGATGCTTTTCTTGTTTTTGGTTGTTGCTGTTTGTTTTGTGGTGCTGCTTTTTTCAGACAGGGTCTCGTTCTGTAGTCCAGGCTGGCACTGAAATTTTGGCCTTTCTGCCTCAGTCTCTCAAGTGCTAGGATAACAGGTGTGAGTTACTTTGCTCAGCTTTCAGCTTCTAATCAAGCAGTTTCTCTCACTTCTTATGAGCTTTTATCATTTCAGTGTACTAGGCAGGGAGCCCACATCCCAAGCAGTCCATGGGATGCTTTCTCATAATAATTTTTAAAATTTGTTTGGGGTTTTAGTACCAAAGTCAATTCACAGTTCTTTCATAGGATTTCTTCCAGGCCACTTGTTTACTTTGTGAGTCAACTTTAAAGATGAAATGACGATTCATAAATCATTGCTATATACTTTGATTGAATAAGAGGTAGAGCCATAGCAACCATCCTGTGCTGTGGCCTCCCCAGCCCGTTTCAAGAGCCACATGTGCTTCTTCTATGAGGTAAGTGAGAAGCACATGCAGACAGCAGGGAATGCATAATCATTAGTCAGTCTTAAATATTAGCAATGTTAAGCTCCTGTTTTCCAGGTTTTACATGCATACCAACATGCCAATGTACATTTATCAGTTATTGTCCCACTTCTCAGTATCTGGTAACATACACACTAACTGAATTTTAGACATCCTACCTTATGTTGGAGTTCACAGCTGGGCAAGATTGATGATTACTTTTCTGGTATCATGCACAGCACCTTCTAGCACTATGAAAGCTAGCTAGTGGAGATGAATCCTTGAAGCCAGTACCAGCTTGATTTCTCCTTATTTGCTCTATGACTCACATATGTAGTGTCTTCAGCAATATAATCTTACTGTAAAGTTCTGGCTAGCAACCACAGCAGTGGCAATAGTCAGCATTGTTTGAGGGTCTGTGAGACCTTGTTCAACAGCTCTAAAAGATGGAGTCCAATCTTGATATTGGACATGGCGTTTCATTTGCTAGCCTGTGCTGTTTGGCAGGGCATCATCTGCCTTCTATTGTGTAACTCCACTCGAATTCTTTAAATTGTATATGTACATACTTTAGGAAGTTTCTATAGCAGTGGGTTCCCATATGACTCTTTTAAAAAGTCTTTAAAAACTCTTAAAAAGTTTTAGTTATCCCTCCTCATACTTCCAATCTGATAGAGGAGAAAGTAGAGAATACATTAACTATAGGGCCAGGAAAGACTTTCTGAACAAGACTTCAATCGCTGAGGCATTAAGACCAACAATTAACAAATGGGACCTCATGAAATGAAAAAAGCTTTTGTAAAACAAAATCACTATCATTTGGTTGAAAAGGCAACCTTCAGAATGAGAAGAAAATCTTTCCCAACTATACCTCTAACAGAGGCTTAGTATTTAGAATATACAAAGAACTCAAAAAAACTAAACATCAAACAACAACAACAACAAATCAAACAATCCAATTTAAAAATGGGACAAGGAACTAAACAGAGTTCTCAAAAGATGAAATGCAAATCCTGGGAAAATCTTCAAAAGTGTTCAACAGTTTTCACCATCAGGGAAATTCATATTAAAACTACTTTGAGATTTCATCTTACCCCAATCAGAATGGGTAAGATATGAAAAACAAACAATAAATGCTGTCAAAGATATGGGGAAGGCAAGCACTTATTCGGTGCTGGTAGGAATGCAAACTGGTACAGCCACTATAGAAATCAGTATGGAGATTCCTCTAAAAGCTAGAAATAGATCTACCACATGATCCAACCATACTGATCTTGGGCATATACTCAAAGGATTCTGTATCCTACTACAGAGATACCTATTCATCCATGTCTTTTGCTGCTCTAGTCACAATAACCAGGAAATGGAAACAGCCTACATCTTTATCAACCAATGAATAGATACAAATATTGTAGATTTACAAATTGGAATACTATTCAGCTGTTAAGAAAGCAAAATTATGAAACTTGCAGATAAATGGATGGAACTGAAGACAATCATCCTGAGTGAGGTAATGCAGAAGAGCATATTCTCTCTCAATGGTAGATACTACCTTTGAACCTTTGAATATGTCAGTTTCAGTTGGAAAATCACAGAGGTTTCCTGGTAGGAAGTTATAGGAGGGGAGAAGGAATGCAGTGACATAGAATTCTTTTCAAGAAGACCCAGTCTTGTGTGACAGATGAGTCAGAAATCCCAGCTTTCTAATCTGAATCCTGTCCAGACAATCTGTTGATATTAGTGTTCGTTTAATAGAGGTTAAGGTTTACTTTCACAATTAAAGAAATGATAGCATCCTCATTTGCAATGATAGACCTTCTGGAGAGAATACAAGAAAATACAGACCAGAAGGATCCTGTGAACATGGAGGCTGGAGGAGGTGCCAGGAGTTCAAAGGGTACAAACCAGAAGATTTGGGTGACTGAATATGGCTGATGCCTATTTCTGACTTTTTTCCCCAACCAGGTCTACAGAGCAAATATGTATTTCATGTCCTTTTATAACTGTTTCCTTTCTATGTTATTTGTCTTTCTGCATAAGCTGCTGGTGACCCTGGGTGTTGACTCTCACATTTGCTTATCTGTCGGGGATCCTGCCCCGACACAGGAGCCGGGAAAGGGAAGTGCGCTGTCCGCCTGTTACCTGCAGCCTCCTGGGGAGACAATCAGATGCGACAGGGAGCCAGTCAAACAGGAACTCGTTTATTGCAGGTGTTTACAGAGCTTATAAAGGCAAAAACCACAAAGGAAAATCCCCTCCCCAACCAAGTGTCCAATCATATCAAAGGTGAACTTGAGCATGCAGTCTCCTCTCCATAGCACAGTATTGTGTTCGTGGAGTGATCACACACTGCCAAGATGCACGGAAGTGACAGGAGCCAATCAGTGATTCTTCAAAATAAGTCTGGCCATGTTCCGCCCATTTCCTCTAGGCGCCAGACAAGTCTGATCATGCCCGGGCCATTTTCTCTAGGCGCCATCCTGTCTCACCGTGGCCTCAGGCCCCCATACTTATCCCTAGGCCATCAGTCCACTAGGTTCTGCAGTGCTGTGTTTTCTTGTTTGTTTTTGCTTTTTTACTGTGTTTTCATCAGTTTCTTCTTGCCCTGTTTATTCCTCTTGTCATTTGGCCACCGGAAGAGTTCTAATTTTAGCTTCAAATTAATATATATTTCCTATAACTTGATATTTGTCTCATGTCTTCTATAAATTATTTACATTGGGCAGGGTGAATCATGAAATTGAAACTAAAAATAATATTTAAGTGTCGAGTTTTAAGTGCCTGCACTGTTCATACTTTATACCCTACATGACTTTTTTCCCTTCTGTTAGCATTTGCCCAATCAGCTTCATGGTTCTTGTGATTGGAGAAAGTAAGACATTCTGTTTTCTTTATATTCATCCATCATTTGCTTATTCAACTACTAGTTATTAAGTAAACTACTATGGACCAGTAACATTTTATTTCTTATTTTAATTTTATGTATATGAGTGTATTGCCTGCATATACGTAAGTGAACTTATGTCGTGCAATGTCCCTGGAGGTCAGAAGTGTCAGATCCCTTGGAACTGAAGTTATTGATGGTTGTTAGCTGTCATATGGTTGGTGGGATTCAAATGCAGGTCTTCTGCAAGAATAGCCAGTGCTCTTAACCACCGAGACATCTCTCCAGTGCTGGGCCAGTAATAGAAATGTGTAGTAGGGGGTATGGAGGAGAAAAACAGACTGCTGTGCAATGTAGAACTTTTCTATAGCTGATTGTAGACAAGCCTATCAGTGGAACAAAGTTTGTTGAATCCCATAGGAGAAGAATAAACGACTCAGGCTCTGGGAGGGAGGCAGTCACATTTGTCTGAGAAGGTTGGACAGAGTGGAGTAGATGTGCTAAAGATATCGCTTGATAAGGTTGCTTAACCCCCCGCCCCAAACTCATCCAGATTACAAAGGGCCACCATTCTCTAAGTAGGTAGTGGTCCTGGCTCTTTGTCTTAGAAAGCCAGTCCAAAGGAGGGTATCCAGGTCAAACTTGAACATCAGCATCACTTCTTACCTGGGAATTTTGAGCAAGGCAGCAGACACTGGATGGGGTGTGTGAAGAGCTGTGAAGTGGAGTAGTGGCTCAGGTTCTTTGGCCCTCACTCTGATGGGGTCCAGTGCCTTACTCTGCTGCTAAGCAGGACAGATTTGGGAAGTTTAACATGTTTGTCTTTAGAGCTCATCTTTTTTTGCATAGAAAAAAATCGATATGAAATTTCTCAAATAGGAAATGTGAAGGATGAAGGAATTCATTAAAAGTGCTGTACACACAATACATGTTTACTCTTAAGAGTATTGTAACTACCATTGTTACTACTGATGAACTATCTCCAGAAGACCTCTGATCGGTCTCTGAATCAACACAGGGCCCCTTTTTCTGAAGGACTGACTGCCTAGCAACTTCTTTTTGAGTTCTCAAAATCCTCCTTTCATGAAAAATAAAAGCACTTTATTTTTTCTCAATTTATTCAGATTTGACTTTTGGTTACTTGAGACTAAAAATAACCTAGATCTAATAAGATAGTGAAATATAATTTAAGTTTCCTTCCCCTCTTTATTTTATCCTATCATTATTATTATTTCTTATATCATTAACAAGAAACTTACAATTAATTCAGCTCTTCACATTTTGGTTAGACAATCATACATATTAACAAAATTGGCTCAGTCTGTAACCTTTGTGCCTCAGATGAAAAAACACCATAAAAATAAAAATGAATAAACAAAAATCAGGTAGAGGCACTCCAATCCTCAGGCCTCTTGGGGTAAGTCTATAGCGCAGCCCTCTGCGCCTTGACTCCTCAAGCCACATTCACCCTTCCATCTCCCCTGCTGTTCGCTACTCCTAGTTTGGGACCTGCGCCATCCCTAGTCTTGGGGCTCCAAACACCAGGGGAACCAATACTGCTTCCTGATCCTTCTCACTCAGACCAACTTAGTGCTTTCTTGGGCCCCAGGAGCACCGCTTCTGGTCCTGGCCCCGCCCTCACCTCTCTCTGCAACCCTGGACCTGCACCACCAGCTAACTCTCCTAGCCTGTACCCCTATCCTCAGGCCTCTTGGGGTAAGTGTATAGCGCAGCTCTCCGCGCCTTGACTCCCCAAGCCACATTCACCCTTCCATCTCCCTTGCTGTTCACTACTCCTAGCTTGGGACCTGCGCCATCCCTAGTCTTGTGGGCCCCAGACACCGGGGGAACCAATACTGCTTCCTGACCCTTCTCACCCAGATCAACTTAGTGCCTTTCTTGGGCCCCAGGAGCATGGCTTCTGGGCCTGGCCCCGCCCTCACCTCCCTCTACTTCCCTAGTCCTGCAACACCCGCCAGCCTCTTTCTGGGGCTGACAGCCTCTTTCTGGGGCTCCAAGGCTTACCTTTACTCTCCCTGATCCTTTGCATCCAGTACAACCCAGCTACTCAATCCACTCCCTGGGAAATCTTGTGGCTTCTTCCCACACCATATGCCTTTGCATCCCTGCATGGTACGGCCAGTTTGCATCCCTGCATGGCACGGCCACGGCCAGGATCTCAGGTCAGTCCAAAATCATTCTTAGAAGATTCCAGATCTAAGGAGAAAGTCTGAAACCTTCTGACCCACATTGGAATTGGGCCACAGCGGAACTCCTGAAAACAAAATCAATCCGGTCACAACAATATAAAATCAAAAGAGAGCACCAGAAGCTTAGACAAACCAGCTCTTCATACCCAAAAAGTAAACCACAAAGACACATAAAGTTCAAAAAAAGAAGCAGAACTAAACTTGAAGGCCGGAGTATCACACAAGAGTCAGAAACTACAAAAGAAATTCACATGTCAAAATCACAGAGAAAAAATAATAACATGAAAACCAAAATAACATATCCCCACCAAATACCAGTAATCCCCTAGAGGAGCACAATGAGAATCCTCTAGAGACAATGCAGGACATGGATCTCAAAAGAACAATGATGAATATGATAAAAGAATTGACTGAATTTAAAGAACACACAAACAAGGTAATCATAGAGCTGAAGGAAGATAGGGATAAACTTCTGAATGAATTCAGAAAAGAGCTAGAAATATTGAAGAATACTCAGGCTGAAATAAAGAACGAAGTGAAACACTCCATAAGCCAATTAGAAACGACAGGAGAAAGCCTCACCAATAGGATGAACGAAATGGAAAACAGAGTATCAAGA
>NW_008342276.1:947725-955718 GCF_000622305.1 Nannospalax galili | reverse complement strand
GGGGGAATGGATGGGGGTGCTGACAGCACAGTGGACAGTGACAGGGATAGCAGAGTGTGGAGGCTCTAGTGGGAGAGGAAGGCTGTCTACCTGACGAGTTTGTATTCATGCTCAGATGCCGAGGAGCTCAGAAGGTGGGTGACTGTAACCAGTGATAGTCATGTATATAGAGATTAGAAATGCATGTGAAAACGTCTCAATGTCAATAGGCTTGGAATGAATTTTTCTGTATGAAATTGTGTGTTTTGACAACGAAGTGGAGATCTTTTTTAAACGTTGGAACCTCATTTAATTTTATGTCTTATAGAGTTTATAATGAGTAAAAGATTATATAAGGGTAATAATTCATCTGTAAACCTAGAAATGTACAGCCAATTTTGAAAGAGATGTACCCTAGCTCAGAAAAATGCTATTGAATAGGTTAATGCTGTTGTAATGAAATGCTTCTTTTAATTTAAAAAATAGATAAAAAAAAAATCAGGTAGAAAATATGGGGGGCTGAAGAGATGACTCAGTGGTTTAGAGCACTGACTGCTATTCCAGAGGACCAGGGTTCAATTCCCAGCACCCATATGGTGCCTAACAACTGTCCATAACTCCAGTTCCCAGGGATCCAAAGTTTTCTTCTGCCCTCTGTGGGCTTCACATAGCAAAAAGTGCCCTTACAGACATGCATGCTCATACACATAAAATAAAATTTAAAAAAAAAAATAAAAATAAAAATTTTGGAATGATCCAAATGTGACCACTGTTTATGCAAAAGAAGAGGGGTATAGCTGCACATTGGAAGTTACTAGGAGCAAATTGATTAATACAGACATACAAGCACACAGAGAGGACACCAAATTATATAAACCTCAAGGCTCTCCTGGCAGTGTTGTATTTAAATAAAAGGTCATTGTGGCTCCTTAGGATTTTCTCTTTAGAAACACACCCTTCAGTGCCTTCAGAGAATGATACCAAGAAATCAGACACTGGATATATAAGCAACCGCCAAATCCAGCACTATTTATAATTTTAATGATGAATTACTCAATCCATAATTCCTTTATGACATAACCCAGTTTGGGCTTGGTCTTGCTCTAACCCATGATTTTTTTTTTCTTGTTCATTTTCTGTATAGCTTTGGTTTCAATCTCAGTCAAACAAAACACTCTTTCTCATAACAAAATAAAAAAACAAAAAGCATAGAATCAACATTTATTAATAATTATTCTCAAAAAAGACAGTATGCTTTTAAAATTCTTACTGTTTGTAAAATAATTAAAAAATTAGAACCAAACATTCATTATATGTCGGAACTCTTTCTGTAGCAAAAGAAACGAAGCTTCAGGGGTTTTAAGCATGAATGAGACTCATGGGTATTGGTGCTTTTAAACCTCCATGGCTGCCTTGAATCCCATTGATTCAGGTGGTAAAATCCCATCACAAGGACGTCTTCATTTCTATTCTGCTTTATCTGCCAGAATCACCCTGACTTCACTCATTTATTATGGTTTCTGTATTCACAGACCGTGGCGAGACGTTTAATGAAGGGCTGGGCAGGGAGGCAGGCTAGAGGACAAAATGCAGTGGCAAAGATTAATGGCTCATATGTGAAGTTTCCTTTTTTTCCATTCATTTTTGGCTCTATAATACTTGGAAATCATGCAATAAAAATAGATATCATTTGTCAAAACTTACTCAGCCCCAGCATGAGGATAAGTCTGTAGGCTAGGCCTATCGGGGCACATTGGAGTCATGAAGATAAAACGGGACTACAGGCTATAAGAGCGACTTGAATAGAGGCCACAGGGTAGGCCTTTCCCATGGAAGTGAGCCCTTTGTCATAGCATTTAATGGGGATTATCTAGCTTTGGGCCTCCCTTCCCTTCCCTTCCCTTCCCTTCCCTTCCCTTCCCTTCCCTTCCCTTCTCCCTGATTCCACACCCTAAAGCCCCCATATGTAAAGTCCCAGCTCACAACCCATGGGCGGACATCTCCCTCCCCTCCCCTTCTCTTCCCTTCCCTTCCCTTCCCTTCCCTTTCTTTTCCTTTTCTTTCTCTTTTCTGTCCCCACCAATGATTGAATCTAGGGCTTTATGTCTACCAGGCTTTATGTTTACCACTTAAGCTATATACCAGCCCTCCATTTACTTTTTTGAGACAAGGTCTTGATAAATTGCCCAAGCTGGCCTTGAACTTGCTACATTCTCTTATGTAGGCTTCCTATTTTTTTTAACTTCTAATTTCTTTATTTTTGAGAATTTCATACATTAGTATTGTCTTTGCAATGTTTCCATCCCTCCCAGCACCCACCAGTTCCTCCCACAGCTTCCCACTCCCATTCAATTTCTTGTCCTCTTCTTTGATTATTATTGTTACATACACATGCATTTATAAACATATATGTATACTTAGATACACATACTGAGTCCATTTATTATGCTCATGTATATCTGTAATTAGGGCTATGCATTTGGGATTAGGTAGTCCCTCAGGGAGCTAGTCCCTGGAGCAAACTTTCCCCCTCAGCCAGCAACCATTGATTGACGGTCCCTCCATCCACTTTGGTATGTCAGCTGGTTTAGAATTCCTCTTGCCAAAGCATCCAAGGCTTCACAGAACCAGTTTCCACTATATAAACTTATCAGTAGCATTGTGTTTATGTGACAGCATCTTCATGCTGGAAAAATTACCTTCCTACTTTAAAAAAGAAATTTTGAACTCTATTAAGATTTGAAATCCTTCACTCAACACTGTCAAACTTTCGTTTTTTTCTTTAGCCCCAGCTGGCTTGGAACCTAACTTTGTAGACCAGGCTGGCCTCAGTCTCACAGAGATTGTCCTGCTTCTGCCTCCCAAGTGTTGGGCCTAAAAGCCTATACAACTACACCTGGCTTAACATTGTCAACCTTTCTTGATAAATCTGTCAAATCCTTCTTACTTTCCAAAAGCAATGTACCCTATGAGAAGGATGCAACCCAGCCAGGGCAAAAGTACAGACTTTTAAGCATCTAGCTCCATGATACAGTGCCATCTGTCAACCTGCTATGCCACCCTGTGTAAACCAGGACCACTCTCTTCAGATTCTTGTACTGAATTACATGGTTGCATGGAGTGACACTGTGCAGCCTAGTGTCCCTGCAAAGAGATGTCAATTCACTGAGATTCAAACATGCTGTACAGCCAGAGTCTAGTTGAACATAGGTCATACTCTAATCCCATATCCAGATTTCTCTGTTAGTACGATAATTTTTCATGTCAGTGAATAAATGACATCCATTAGGATATGTAGTGATTTATATAGGAATTAATTCAGGTTCCTCTTCTCTATAAATTGCTTGCATGTTGACTATCACTACCACCACCAGTGCAACAAAATCCTATCTTTCTAAGAAAATCTACAGAAATCCTCACTGTACCAGAAAATACAAAAGTCCTTGTTCTGTTCAGCCCTACAAGTTCCAGGAGAACATTAGCATAACACTCTTCAACTCTATCACCGTTCCAGCCTCCAGCCTCATTTCTGCATAATCCCAAGGTTCCAGGGGAGCTGTCCAAGTCTGTTGAAACCTGCTTTTTTACAATGCATTTTTCTCTATTTTTCTTTGCATTTGCCAGAATGAACAAAACTGATTTTTGTCAGCTGTCAAGTGGAGCAAGATGTCAGAGAGGAGAAAAAAGAGCTTTTCCATACTTTCGATTCTTGTAACAAAAACAAACTATTAGGCCATTGGTTGTCTGCTCTGGGAGAGGTTTATGTTTCCAAAATTGCAGTGCACCCTTATAATGAAGCAGATTGGAAGCAATGCTAGAGTCAACAGGAGGGTTGGCAGTTTTGCTTGATTCAGATGGAGCCAATAAGCTTTTGGCACTTTGGAAACAGCAGCCTGAAAATTCTAAATCCTTAAGTGTGTCCTTCCTCTTAGGTGGCATCAAGTATTCTATCAGGCTTTTTTTGGCATTTCCCTATGCATTGTGGGATGGGCTGTTAAATTCTTAGGTCATGTTTGTGAGTGCACTGCACAGATATAAGCCCTGTGTACCACTGTACCACTCCATCTGCCAGTTCATTTTAGAGTAGACCTGCTAAGTGATTCAGACTATTTATTTAGTCACAGGACTGAATCCTCTTTAAGTTAAAAAACTACCACTTAGGCAAAATATGGCAGATCACAGAGTGGTTTATAACCATCTTAGCCTGTAAATTCAATTCAATATTTTTTTTTTATCAGAGTTAGATCAGCCCTGCCAGCTTAACTTTCCCTTAGCAAATGTTATTTCTATGACACCCTAAGTGTTTTTATTTCCACTGAAATTGACTCAGACTGTATAAGGCTACAGTACATCTGTACACTCTTGATATGAAGGACATTTTCTCTTCTCTTTTTGGGATCTTTATTTCATTTGTGTTTCAATTATACCATAGGTAAACATGACTTTACACTCCAAAAGGGTCTTTTCCTGTCCCCATCTCAAAAAGAAAATTAGGCTGTGGAGATCAAATGAACCCGAATGAGGAAAAGTGAAGCAAAGGCAATTTGATGCACTGCTGAGTCATTGGCTTTACTTTGCAACAGCTCATAATGCTTATCTCCCCAAAGTCCCCCCTCCCCCATCCCAGCTAGCCATATATGTGTACTGTGAAGCACATTGGATTTACCTTGCTGGGAGGGCAGCCCTAGACTCTGGGACTTGGGCAAGTGATACAACTTCAGGTTGACCTGAGTTTGGATGTGTTTTTTTTTCAGCATGGAGAGGTGCATTTTCCTTCTGCTCTTTGTTATGGATGAAAGCAGAGCCCACACAACTTTCTGGGTCTTTGCAAAACACTCTGTATTTCAGAGTCTGTCTTCTGACAGGCCTCTTGGAAGCACAGATCGTTGATGCCACAGAGATCCAGTGTGCCCTCATAGGATCAAACCTTCTACCATCATCATCACTGCTTTGGTTCTTATTCGTGAAAGTCCAGAGAGGAAAACCAACTGCCACCTTACCTGCCATGAGCCAATAATCTTGTTTTGTGTTTGGGCTTAAATTTATATGGACTGGCATTTGTTGAACTTTTTGAATCTGTAAATTTTTGTCTTTCACCAAATTTGTGGCTTTCCAGCCACTGCTATTTCAAAAACAATGCTTTTGTTTTTCTCTCACTTTCTCTTCTCATTTTGGGATTACATTAACACTGTATGATCACTAGATATTTTAATGGGGATCCCTAAGGATCTGAGTGATTTTTTTCAACTATATGCAAATTTGGTTCTCATGTTTTTACTACTTTCCTCCTTATCCTCCTCTTCCTCCTCTTCTTCTTCTTCTTATTCCTCCTCCTCCTCCTCTTCATCTTCTTCTTTTGTGGTACTTGGAGTTGAACCTCATGTATAACAGACATATATGTTCTACCACTGAGCTACACCTATGGCCTTTGACTCCTTTCTATAGTCATGAGTGCTCTAGCTTATGTTGATTGTCCTTAAGAAGTCATTGGAAATATTTTCTTCCTAGCATTTTAGTTGTAATTGGACAAAGGTTGATTTCTAGTAAGGTCATATAACCATGGCAGAACCAGCCTTTATTATCTAGTTTTATAGCTTTAAATGCCATTTCATAGCTGGTGACTTCCTGATAAATATCTGCAACTCTTATCTCTCCCTTTGTACTCCAGGTATTTATATCTATAACCTCATGTTTCTAACTATAGTGCTGCATAATCAGCTTAATATAAACTTATTAAAACTGAAACCATGAATCCACCTTCAGTCTTTCAAACCTGTTCTCTTGCCCTTTCAGTTTTTTAGAATCATCTTTAACTCCATTCCATAGCTGAATCATCATCAAATCCTACTGTCAACTTTAACAACATTTGAATACTCTTGTTCAATCATCCTCTACACTACCACCTGCTCAAGACATTGTCATATCTCTCGTGGATCATCGCAATTGGAGTTGGACTGATCTCCTACTCATAAATACTTTTCATATTAATGGTTCACAATCCATAAATAAGTATGACATTTATACAATATTTAATTTCTAGGACTCATCTTAAAATGTTGACGAATAAATGACCACAAAAACGAACATCACATCTAGTCAATTAGATTTGTGGTTATAAATCAGCAACCATGAATCTTACTGAAATGGGTATGATTCTGTTCTAGAGCCTGGCCTAAGCAATACTCCTGAATACAAAACACACAGTGTATTTGTTTTACCTGGAATTGGACCACAGCCATAGGCAAGGAGAATGTGTTATCCCTAAATGGAGGCAGGATAAAATTGGAGTCTCATTGCCAAATCTCTTTCTGCTTTGGATGGCATTTGAGAGGTCCTGAGCTGTTTGATTTACTACTGGGTTTATTAGTGACTTCATAAGAATATTTACCAGTAATTTCATTCAGAAATTATAAAAATTCACTTATAGAATTTTCTAAATGTACTTGTAATTTTTTATCACTCTCTTACTCTCAGGGCATGCTAGCATCCTGGCATGCCCCATGAAAGCCACCTGCAACTATCTGAGAGAAAAAAAAGTTTGGAAAACATTCCAAATATTTTTTGTTTGCTTGCTTCTTTAAAAAAAAAGATCTCATTCTATAGCCTAGGCTGACCTTGAACTCAGTTTTCCTGCTTTGGCCTCCAGGGTGCTGGGATTACAGGCTTGTGTCACCAAAATCAATCAAATAATTTTATAGAAGCTTAAACTTTCTTCTATTACTCTAATCACTGGTGATAATGCTGATTCTTTTATTGTTCTTTTTCAAGTGTTTACATATATAAGTAGAATTATCTTTAATACTAAATTTGAGAATCCACAGAAAAATTATGAAATTTTTATGTTCAGAGACTGATATTAGGAAATTTTATGATTCATTTTACGTGAAGATGATATTCTTTGTAAACACTCTGTGTATGTGTGTGAATATTTGTGTACACATGCACATAATTACGTAAATACCATGGCATGCTTGTGAGACTGAAGGACAGCCTTTAGGAGATGGTTTCTTCTTCCTCCAACTGGGTTCTTGGGATTTAATTCAGGTCATTAGGCTTGGTGACAAGCACCCTCACTTGCTGAACCATTTTACCATTTCAATAATGACATTCTTATATTTTCTTTTCCTTGGTAATGCTGAAGTCCTATTTTCTCTAGGGGAAAATATTGCTGAACTTTTAGGTCTTGGTCCTCAAAAGTAATATAATGTTACCATGTAAACACAATAAATTACTGCCTTCATTTATATATTTATCACTCACTCAAAATGTGTTATTGAGCAGTACCTTTTAAAGGTGTTAAACAAAGACCTTAAAAATCAGAAATGACCTCACCTCCCTCTGCTTCCCTGGGATTCACACCTGCCAGCCTCTTTCGGGGCTGACCTCTCGGCTTCCTGATCCCTTGCATCCAGATGGACCCAGTTCCTTCTTGAGGTCCCCAGGAGCCCTCTGGGCCTGGCCCCACCCTCACCTCCCTCTGCTTCCCTGGGCCTGCAGGCCCCCCCTGCCTCTCTCCTGGGTAAGTCCATTGTGCCCTCAGTGCCTTACCCCCCCCCGCCTCATTCACCCTCCCATCTCCCCCTCCAGTCTCTCCTCCTAGTCTGGGTGCTGTCCCATTCCTTGTCTTGGTGACCCAGACACTGGGGGAGCCACCACTGCTTCCTGATCCTTTGCATCCAGACCAGCCCAGTTCCTTCTCCCAGTCCCCAGGATCCCTTTGGGCCTTGTCCTGCCCTCACCTCCCTCTGCTTCCCTGGGCCTGCAGGACCCACCTGCCTCTCTCCTGGGTAAGTCCATTGTGCCCTCAGTGCCTTGACTCCCCCCGCCTCATTCACCCTCCCATCTCCCCCTCCAGTCTCTCCTCCTAGTCTGGGTGCTGTCCCATTCCTTGTCTTGGTGACCCAAACAGCTGGGGAACCACCAATGCTTCCTTTGCATCCAGACCAACACAGTTCCTCAGTGCAGTCCCCAGGAGCCCTTGGGGCCTTCTTCCCGCCCCCCCCCTTTGCATCTC
>NW_008342276.1:910063-947451 GCF_000622305.1 Nannospalax galili | reverse complement strand
ATACCAGTAATCCTCTAAAGGAGTACAATGAGAACCCCCTAGAGATAATGCAGGACATGGAACTCAAAAGAACAATTATAAACATGATGAAAGGATTCAGTGAATTTAAAGAACACAAAATAAATCAAAGAACCGAAGGAAGATAGGGATAAAATTCTGAATGCATTCAGAAAAGAGCTAGAAATATTGAAGAATACTCAGGCTGAAATAAAGAACGAAGTGAAACACTCCGTAAGCCAATTAGAAACGACAGGAGAAAGCCTCACCAATAGAATGAATGAAATGGAAAACAGAATATCAAGACTGGAAGATAAACTGGATGAGCTAGACCACTCAAGCAAAGATTATGAAAAATTAAAAAAAATCACAACAATGGAATATGCAGGAATTGTGTGACACCTTAAAAAACCAAACTTACAAATCATAGGCATACAGGAAGGAGAAGAATCCCAAGATAATGGCAGGGACCAGATCTTCAAAAGAATCATAGAAGAAAATTTCCCAAAATTAAAGAAAGACATGCTCATACAAGTACAAGAAGCATATAGAAAACTAAACAGACAGGACGAGGAAAGAAACCCTCCATGGCACATCAAAGTAAAAACACTAAACATACAGATCAAAGAGACAATCCTGAAAGCTGCAAAAGAGAAACACCAAGTCACATATAAAGGAAAACCCACGAGGTTTACAGCTGACTTTTCAGTGCAAACTATGAAAGCCAGAAGAGCCTGGACCAAAGTATTCCAAGTTTTAAATGACCACAGATGCCAATCCAGGTTACTATACCCAGCCAAAATGTCTATTATAGTCAAAGGGGAACAAGAAATCTTCCATGACATAAATAGGCTGAAGGAATTCATATCTACAAAACCAGCCCTTCAGAGAGTTCTGGAAGCAATAAAAGAGCGGAAGAAAGGAAGGACTATACCCAAGGGGTTGAGGAAAGAAATTCAATGAAGTTATATCTGTGGAAAAGTACAGCTATATCAAGAATGTAAATAGAAATAAAAATGACAGGATTAAATACACATCTTTCATTAATAACTTTAAATATTAATGCACTGAACTCCCCAGTCAAAAGACACAGACTACGCAAATGGATTAAGACACAAAACCCATCTTTTTCTTGTCTGCAAGAAACTCATCTCACTTTCAAGGACAGGCACTATCGGAAAAAATACCAAGCAAATGGTACTAAGAAAAAAGCAGGCACTGCAATTCTAATATCTGACAAAATAGACTTTAAGCTAAAACTAATCAGAAGAGATAAAGAGGGCCACTTCACTCTGATCAAAGTAACAAACAACCAAGAAGATATTACAATCATGAACATATATTCACCAAACTCTGATGCACCCAACTTCATAAAAAAAAAATACTATAGGACTTTAAGACCCAGATTAATTCCAAATCATTAATAGTAGTGGACTTCAGTACCCCACTCTCTCCATTAGATAGGTCAACAGGGCAGAAAGTTAACAGAGAGACATCTGAATTAAACAATAGCATATATCAAATGGACTTAACAGATCTAAATGGTATTACACCCAAGCACCAAAAGAATGCTTTCTACTCAGCACTCCATGGAACCCTCCAAAATCGAACATATACTGGGGCACAAAACAAACCAACAAATACAAAAAGAATGAAATAATTCCATGCATTCTATCAGACCATGATGCAATAAACCTTAAAATCAACAATGGAAGAAGCCCTAGTCACCACATGAACACATGAAGATTAAACAACACACTCCTGAATGATAAATGGGTCAAAAGAGAAATTAGAAATTAAGAACAAAATAAAAGTATTTCTGGAAGTAAATGAAAAGGACAATACAATACAACAATACCTCTGGTACACACTAAAAGCTGTCCTTAGAGGGGCGTTTATAGCTCTAAGTTACTACATCAAAAAATCGGAAAGAACACAAATAAATGGCTTAACATTGCAACTCAAGGCACTTGAAAAGCAACAACAAATGAAACCCAAACCCAACAGAAAAGAAGAAATAACAAAAATCATGGCAGAAATTAATGAAATGGAAACAAAGAAAAGAATACAAAGAATCAACGATCCAAGAGCTGGTTCTTTGAAAAGATAAACGAGATTGACTGACCACTAGTCCAGTTAACCAAAGGAAAGAAAGAGCACCTCCAAATCAACAAAATCAGAAATGAAATGGGAAATACCACAACACACACCAGAAAGATAAAGAACATTAGGAGGGAATATTTTAAAAACCTATATGCTATTAAATTTGAAATCCTAAAGAAATGTACAGATATCTAAAGGCATGGGAAGCACCAAATATAAACCAAGAAGAGATTACCAGTTTAAGCAGACCCATAACACAAAAAGATATTGAAACAGTAATACAAAACCAAGAAGAGATTACCAGCTTAAACAGACCCATAACACAAAAAGATATTGAAACAGTGATACAAAATCTGATGACAAAGAAAGGCCCAGGTCCAGACGAATTTACAGCAGAATTTTATCAGACATTTAAAGAAGATTTACATCCAATACTACTTAATTTATTCAAAAAGATAGAAATGGAGGGAAATCTTCCAATTTCCTTCTATGAAACCAGAATCCCTCTAATACCAAAGCAACGTAAAGATACAACCTGAAAAGAAAAATATAGACCCATATCTTTAATGAACATAAATGCAAAAATTCTCAACAAGGTACTTGCAAACCACATACAGACACTCATCGAAAAAATCATCTACCATGATCAAGTCGTCTTTATCCCAGAGATGCAGACATGGTTCAATATATGTAAGTCAACATGCCTCATAAATCATATAAATGAGCTCAAAGACAAAAACCACACAGTCATCTCAATAGATGCAGAGAAGGCCTTTGACAAAATTCAACATGCATTTATGTTTAAAGTCCTTGAGGGAACTGGACTGGAGGGAACATACCTCAACATAATTAAAAGCACATATAACAAACCCACAGCCAATATCATTGTAAATGGAGAAAAACTGGAAGCATTCCCATTGAAATCAGGAACCAGACAAGGCTGTCCACTATTTCCACTTCTCTTTAACATAGTACTTGAAACTCTTGCAAGAGCAATAAGACAAGAGCAGGAAATTAAAGGAGTAAAAATTGGAAAAGAAGAGATCAAATTATCCCTTTTTGCAGATGATATTATATCTAAGAGACACCAAAAATTACATGAGAAAACTTCTAGAAATTATTAACACGTTCAGTCAAGTGGCAGGTTACAAAATTAACCCACAAAAGTCTGTAGCCTTTCTATACATAAATAACAAGCTTTTTCCATAAGAAAAAGCACATGGAAGCACTCCCCTTCATAATAGCTGCAAAAAAAATCTCAGAAAAAACCTGACCAAAGACATTAAAAACAGCTCTACAATAAAATATTTAAATCTTTAAAGAAAGAGATTGAGGAAGACATCAGAAGATGGAAGGACCTCCCATGCTCATGAATTGGTAGAATTAATTTGTGATAACGACGATCCTACCAAGAGTCATATATAGATTCAATGCAACGCCAATCAAAATCCCCATGACATTTTTCAGAGAATTGGAAAAAGTCAATTCCCATTACCCAAACCAACCCTGAGCAACAGAATTGCAATAAGAACAATGCCAGGGGGATTTCTATACCAGATTTTAAGCTGTATTACAGAACTATAGTCATAAAAACAACATGGTACTGGCACAAAAATAGACCCATAGATCAATGGAAGAAAAGTGAAGACCCAAATATGAGTATATGCAATTTCAGCCATCTGATATTTGACAAATGTGCCATTTGCTGGAGGAAAGACAGCATGTTCAGCAAATGGTCTTGGCAAAATGGATCTCCATCTATAGAAGAATGAAACTAAACCCCTATCTTTCACCTTGCATAAAAGTCAATTCCAAATGGATCAAAGACCTCAATGTAAAGCCTGAAACTCTGAAACTCTTAGAAGAAAACATTTGCAAAAACCTAAAAGATACACGTGTAAATAAGGATTTTCTAAACTGGACATCAATTGCTCAGGAAACAAGGTCAAGAATCAACAAATGGGACCTCATTAAACTAAAAAGCTTCTACACATCAAAGGAGAAAACCAGGGAAGTGAAGAGAAAATCCACAGAATGCGAGAAAATCTTCAGCAGTGACACATCTGATAGAGGTTTAACATCCAGAATATATAATGAACTCAAAAAACAGAGTATCAAGACAAGAAGTAACCCAATTAAAAGATGGGCTAAGGAACTGAACAGAGAGTTCTCAAAAGAAGAAGTAAAGATGGCTATGAAGCATCTTAGAAGATGTTCAACATCACTAATAATTGGGGAGATGCAAATTAAAACCACTTTGAGATTTCATCTTACACCAGTCAGACTGGCTAAGATCAAGAAAACAAATGATACCAAATGTTGGAGGGGATGTGGAGAAAGGGGAACACTCATTCACTGCTGGTGGGCCTGCAAACTGGTTCAACCCATATGGAAAACAGTGTGGAGAACTCTTAAAAAACTACAAATGAACCTACTTTTTGAGCCAGTTATACCACTCCTTGGCATATACCCAAAGAACTCATCCCATTGCACAGACACTTGTACATCCATGTTTGTTGCTGCTCTTTTCACAATAGCTAAGAGGTGGAAGCAACCTAAGTGTCCCTCAATTGACGAGTTGATTATAAAAATGTGGTTCATTTATATGATGGAGTTTTACTCAGCAATAAAGAAAGATGAAATCATGAAATTTGCAGGTAAATGGATGGAACTAGAAACTGTTATACTAAGTGAAGTAACAGAGAATCAGAAAAAAAAAATCGACAAATCTTCTCCCTCATATATGGATCCTAGAACCAAATCCTGATAAGTGAGTATGTATCCAGACATAACTACAAGAACCCAGATAATGGAAAGGAACCAGAGAGGTAAAGCAAAAGAATCTGAAAGAGAAAAGCAGTAGGAAACAGGCATTAATAAGGGAGATATGGATAAAAATTGTGTTAGTTTAAGGGAGGGGAGAGGGAACAGTATAAAAGAAACCTAGGGGATAAAGGGAAAGAAAGAGCTCAAGGGAGGTAGGACCATAGGAGAAGGGTATTAGTAAGGGAGAAAGAGGGGACATTGGGGCACCTTAATTGGGGAAACCATGATGGAGGGGTTAGACAATGTGAGAGATAAATAATGCCTAGCTAGTTTTAAAGACCAGAGGGAACCATATTTGTCCAACAACCTACTGACAAATTATACATACCAGATCAAGCAATATATGTCTAGGTAATGTTTATCTGAGTACAATTGGTCTTTGCCCAAAATTATGTACATGGCACACAGTAATTAAAAGGAACGGACTGGTAGAAGTAACCTTTTTGGATATGTAACAGACATACTTTGAGGTCTATACTAATTTGGTCAGAAGGACATAAAGGACAGTTTTTGCTCCTTGCCCTCCTAGGTTGACTAGTTCCAGGGGACTATGAGCATCTCCCAAAATGTCCTGTAATTGTGGTGGGTCACCTGTCCTCTTGATCAAGGAGGCCAAGGAGACCCCACGAGATGGACTTGAACCAGTGTCCAGTCTATAAGAGGAGGGTCAAGACAGAGAAAACATTTCTTCCATGCTTCCAAGTGAAGCCAGCCATGGTCAAGTAGGACCTTTGACTTATCTTCACATAGGCGGAACTGGTAAAAGAAAGGAGCCAGGGGCTCCTCCCAAGCACATGTGACCCCTGAGGAAAGACCCTCAAAGGACCTTAAGAATAAAAACAAATTGGTTTATCTGGGCCAACTCTATGGCCTTAAACACCCAAAAGGAAAGTATAACCAAATATTAAAGGGGGCCAATATAATTTTTTAAGGGTTCATATGAATAGCTGAAGGCTATATAACAAGCACCAATTCCAGATAGGAGATACCTTCTTTTGAGTTGTTGGCCAGGGTGGCCCAAGTGACTCCCAGATTGTAACCCAGCATAGAACTGGGAAAATGAACAGTAGACCCCAATCTTATCTAAAGGAATATTGATAACTGATTGCTGCTAGATGAGGAACAGCTGACCCTCCTAAAGCAAAGACCTCTAGATAGGCTGACTAGATTCACTAGATGAAAAGTAGTGAGGAACAGCTGGGGTGCTGACCACGCAGCAGACAGTAGCAGGGATAACAGAGTATAAGTGCTCTAGTGAGGGGAGGGAGGCTATGGGAAGGTGCCATCTGGGAAGTGGGTGTATAGTTGAATAAGATGGTTTGTGATGTTCTGTGTGATATACACACACCAAAAAAAAAAATCAACAAATTTAAAAAAATGTATTATAATCGAGGAGGAAGCATTAAAATTTATATCATGTTATTTAGTAGAGGTGATAAACATTACCATTGAAACCTACCTGATGACTTTATAGACATACACAGGCACCAAGGATCCGAGTGCAACAGAGTACGACTAGTAATAATCGGATACATACAAATAGAGATGCATACGCCAACATCTCAGTGTTAGTAGCAAAAACAATGAATCTTTCTGTAAGAAACAGTATATTTTAAAATGAAATGGAGATCTTTTTTAAAGGTTAAAAACTTATTCAATTTTGTGTCTTACAGTGCTTATACTGAATTCCATATTGTGTAACTGTATTAATTGATCAGTGAACCTAAAAATTTTATAGCCAGTTTTGAAAGAGCTCTGTCTTTGCTCTCGAAACTGTTATTGAGCATATTAAAGCTATAATGATATGCTTATTTTATGAAACATAAAAGATAATATTTTAAAAAGTCAGAAATGAAGCTGAAATCTAATTATTTACTCCCATAAGAACAGTGTTACAAATATTTTATTCAATCTACCAGTTTCTTTCTTGGTGGAGGTTGGTAGTGAATGAAGGCAATCTACTTAAAATGAAGAGTAAGAATAAACAAAGATCACGATTGGTTAAAATGCTTTTTCTGGAGAAACACTAGCATACACAAAAATTGGGAAGGATTATACACAAGAAGCATCATTTGATTTTAATTTCAAGAACAAGAGAAAAAACCCACTTAAACAGTTGATCTAATTTTCTTCCCTCAAACAGGGAGTATACTACTTTCTCAACCACACATGCACACTATGTATAGTTTATGAAGAGTGTAACAGAGCAAAGGAAAGTCGAATAAAGAATGTCAGAAACTGGGACTATTGAAGAAATCTTTCTCTGTAAAGATGGTGACATTGAACTTGAGTGGGTGGTGTATCGGGAGCAAGAAAAGGGAGAACTCCGAGGCAAAGAACCGAAGCAAAGTGCCTCTAGCCGTTTCGTGGTGGAATCCTTTCTCCAATCCATAGCTTCCTTTACTGTCTGTCTCCCCACGATTTCCCACCATTTTGGCATTTATTGCCTCAAAACTTAAATCTTTGGGCTGTCCATCCATGCTTCTACCAAACACTTTTAGGATCCAAATCAGGTGTAATTTTGTCCCTTCTTGGAAGTTTGATAAGGCTTTTGTTGTACTAGGTTATCGATATTGTAGAAATTGAGTACAACTCAGATGTCTGCTTGAAGACAAATCACTACTGAAAACAACCCAGGCCAATGCTCTTGGTTTATTTAAAGTCATGTGCTTAAACAGTGATATATGGAAGAACTTCATTGAAATAGAAATAAATAAATAAAATTTTTAATCTCACTGAAATATCTAATAATTTTAAAAACATTGTATTTATTATTTTTGTTTTAAGTGTATGAGTATATTGCCTGCATGTGTGTAAGTGCATCCATGTTGTGCAATGCCTGAAGAGGTCAGAAGAAGGTGTTAGAGCTGGTGGAACTGGAGTTTCAAATGGTTGTTAGCTGCCATGTGCATACTGGGATATGCAAGAGCAGCCAGTCCTCTTAACCATTGAGTTATCCTTCCAGCCCCCAAATCTAATAGTTTTGATGTCTTATATTTTTCTATCAAGCATTTATATGCAAATACATTTAATTTTTGAGCTTGCTCTCAAAACAGTATCTTTGAAGTATACAAAATAGGAATAACTATCCAGTCTTATGTTTGAAAATTAAAAATACATATTAGGATGCCAGGTGTGGTTGCAAGTGACTTTAATGCCAGTCTTCGGGAGGCAGAGGCAGGTGGATCTCTCTGAGATCATAGCCAACCTGGTTCACATAGTGACTTCCAGATGGGCTAGAACTAGGGAGACCCTATCAATAAACAAAAGAGCAACAACAAAATCAACAACAAAAATACATATTAGGAACAACATAATTTTAAAATTATTAATGTTTAAGAAGAAGCTATTGAGATAATATTTTTTGAGTGATGGTTATGGAGACAGAGACATGTAAATGTACTCAATTATATTTTAGAGACAGAATCATAAGATGGGGGGGTTGATGGAGAGGGAGCATAAAGAATGACCTCCTAGGTTCTGATTTGAACACGTGGGAGAATAATGGTATCATTTCATGAAATGCAAACTACCAAGGAAAAATAATTTAATATTGAGAATTCTGAAGATTGAAACTAAAGATCAAGAAATTAATTTGCACATAAAAGTTTTAGTCATCAGTTTGTCAACTACATGTCATGCTTCCCTAAACATTTTATATTCATCATCTTTCAATCATGTCAACAGTCCTCTAAGCTTGACAATATTCATTTTATAAAATGGGACATCAAGTGTGAAGAGGTAAAGTGTCGTGCTTGAAAGTCAAAATTGATGGGTTGGGAGTCAAATTTACATTTGGTTGGCATCACCATTTATGCTGTCCATGAGTAAGCTGTGATAAATACAGTAGGAGAAAGATAACATAGGACTCAGCTGCAATATTTTAGCTTAATTATTATGAAAACAAACATCATTTTATAAAATAATTTATATAAAAGAAAAGAAACACATTCCATGATAGAGAAGATTTTTTGTTACAGTTCAGGACAGAATTGCACCAGTAATAACTATATCAATGTTCAAACAAAGTTAGATTATTGCCTATTACAGATCCTGTCTTATAACTGAGAAAGTAAATCCTAAAGTCCCAGAACTATCTTGACTACCTTCAATTATACCAGCACTCATGATTTGCTTTAGAGTTATTTACTAGTGATGAATTTGAATGTTATGTGATAAAATGTAATAAAAGAAAATACTTAACTGTTTTGATTGAAATCTGGATATTCTTCAGAAAATAATAATTATTTGTTTCACTGGAATAGAATCATGAAGCCAGATTTACAAATCTCTGGCCAACAGATCTGACATTCAACTCTTTGCTAAAACTAATAAACAGATTTTCTGAAACTAATAAAGCGACATTCAGTGATGCTCTGGTGCAGTGCTAGTCCCACCAGTAATCCTGAAAATGTTCACTCCCTCTAGGAATTATGGACTGTGAGACTCTGGACAATTAATGTACTCTTTTTGAACTTCTACTAAATGCTTTGCAGTGTAACTATGATAATTACCTCTTGTAGTACTTGTAAGGGAGAGAGAGAGAGAGAGAGAGAGAGAGAGAGAGAGAGAGAGAGAATAGTAAATGTCCATAAGATTATAATTACTGGTTAGTACTTTGCCTGATGATGATGATGATGATGATGATGATAATGATGATGATAGTGACAATAAAATTGGTGATAATTATTTTATCACCATAAAAATATGGAGCATGGGCTTGGGAATCAGTTTTTCTAAATATGTATGCATGTGTATATGTGTGTGTTTGCATGCATGTTGTATACTGGGTGCTTTTGCATATGAAGGCCTTCAGTTGACACTGTCTTCCTTTGTTGCTCTCTACTTTCTTTATTGAGGTATGATCTCTCAGTTGAACCTAGAACTCACCATCTGGAGTCTAGCCAGTCAGCTAGTTTGCCCTGGGGAGCCCCTGTCTTTGCCTCTCAAGTTCTGGGATTGGCTGTTATGCCTGCCTGACTTTTGCATGGGCTCTGGGAATCCAAACTCCTGTCCTCACATTGACCAGGTAAGTGCTTTATACACTGAGCCATCTCATCGATCCAAGAATCAGTTTTTCATTCTTAACTCACACTGCCCACTAGATCCTCAAGAAAATGGTGACAGTAGCCCATACTGCATAGGGTTACTGTAAAGATAATCTGATTCAGTTATTAATTAAATGATTCAAATTATGCCGAATATTGATAAAGGTCTCTGTTGGCATTTATTGTGATGTTAAAAGTAGTGATCAAGTTATCAACCATTTGTCATGTGCTGTACTAAACATTTTATACTCATAATCTTTCAATTATGTCAAAAATCCTATGAGCTTGATGTTATTCTTTGTATAAAACCAGACATCAGCAAGAATGTCAGCAATAATAAATCTTAACAGAAAACAGTGAGCTCCAGAAAATCCCTCATAATGATAGCTAATTTCTTTAAGGAATATCTTAACATTATCTCTTAAACATACCTCATCCATGTTAGTGAATCTGCTTTAATTTCCATGACTAACTAATCTTCTCTTCAGATTTCTCATTTCCACATTTGCTTTTAGTTATCTTTAATTAAATTAGGTAAAGGAATACATGTGAAAGTGATTTTAATCACACAAAAGACAAAATAAATATACAATATCATAAAACCAATGTGAACTTTAATATTTTCTATCACCTCATTTAGTTACTTATCTGTCAACCTATCATATAGATTTTACTTAAAAATTTTTTGAGTATATTAGTTTGTACTTGAAATACTGCTATAACATAAATATGCAGGCATGACTCCCATTTTACAGATAAAAAATGAGTCACGAAGAGGTTAATTATTTCCACGTTTATGGAACTTCTTCCATGGCAGGATGCTACCTACAGATCCAGATTGCTGATGTATTTTTATTGGAGTGAACCTGTTTTAATTTAGTTTTGTATCTCCTTAGGCATACCAGAAGTTACTCTTTTTCTCACCCACTGCTCATTTGTTTAATTCTGTTCATTTATTAACTCCATTCTTTCAGCGGACATCTGTTCAAGTTACATGGCATACCCTAATCATTTCAGGTATGGAAAAGCTTACAGAAAGTAGAGGGTCAAGGTAGAGAAATTACAGTAGGAAGAAGGAAGGAAAGGTAAAGCAGGAAGGAGACTAATACTAAGTCATTAGGTTGACTTGCAACCCTCCAAGTCAAGACATTTGTATTTCAATAGAAGTCCCGCTCAATTAGCAGAATATCATCTAAGCCATTTTTTAGTTTTGAAATAACTCAGATTTTCTAAAATCTTAATGAAGTTTAAGTTAAGTAGTATGTCAGGAACTTTAGCGTCTATCTAGGGATGTCAACTTCCTAACCTCCAAAAAGTGTGAAAATGTGATGTCATATGGTAAAGGGGACTTAGACTGATTTTTTTTTTTGTTGAGCATCATTAAGTGGAATGAAGTTCCAATAAGTTAACCTTGAGAGAGTCCTGTATTGTATGCATGTATCTCTGTCATCCCATGCAGGAAAGGGAGAAGGAAAAAGAGTCTGTCTGATCTGAAGATGCTACATGACTGGATCCAAAAGGGAGAGGGGATGGGGAAACAAATTCTTTCCTAGAAAGGCCAGAAGGAATAAGTTGTTCCATCAACACCTTGATTTTATGCTATAATGCCTATTTTCTGCTCACAGAAGTGTGAGATAATAAGTATATGTTCTTTTAAGTCTTTTAATTGGAGTTGTTCTCATAGAGAAAGGAAGTTATTACAAGTGAGAGTAAGACTGGGCATTTCATCCATACATCCAAGCGCCACAGCATCTAAGTACCATGGTCTTACCATATATATGTGTGTGTGTGTGTGTGTGTGTGTGTGTGTGTGTGTGTGTGTGTGTGTGGTGTGTATGACAGTTTCTTTCATTATAGTTCTGGGTTTCAGTTTGCCTTTGTAGCCTTTTACTTCAAGAGCATTTTGTTGAGAATCGCTCTTGTTCTTTATGGACACTACAAGTCTGCCTTTCACTCCTTCTGCTTTTATTTCGGTCTTTTCAGCTCTTACCCCAGAGCCACCTGGCCACTTCACCCTTGTCTCCACTTGGCCTTTGTGCTGGCAGCAGACTTTGCTGTGTGCCTTCCTAGAGGTATACTTTAATCCTTCCTTTTCTCTACCTGTAATTCTTATGCATTATAACTACATTACAGGAAATAATCTTACTAACTTATATTAAACAAAATTGGTCATGGAGGACAGAGCCCTGGTACCATGTAAACTCATAAGATGCCATCCCGACTCTATACTAGCTATTTTTGGATCAGATACCAATGACTGGAGCAATCATCTTGGCAGATAGAGAAGAGCTATGAGTTAGTCAACAAGGCTACTAAGAAAGTTGAGAGAGAGAGAGAGAGACAATGAGTTCTACCACAAGGTTAAAAATAGAAATTATGGAAAGCAACACCATAGATTCAACTCCTGGTTCAACTACCTACTAGCTCTGAGACTTACGGTAAGTGGCCTAAATATTCTACTCCCTCATTTTTAGTATGAGGAAGCAGATTTAGTGTCTGCTTTCTAATTGCTATGGGGATTAAATGAAATAATCCAATTAAAATTCTGGGCATATAAAAAGCCCTCAACAAATGACAGATGCTGTTGTTATTATGTTTGTGGCACCATAGTTATTTCAATGATTAAATGAGCTTATGTTTTTGCACAGCTACATATGAGAAGGCTTTGTCTCCTGAGTAAAGCACACAATTGTTAAAGGTAGAAGATGTCTTACATTGTTTTTGCAGCCATTCAAAACATTTCACCATGTTTTATTAAATAGATGATGGTCTACTCATTCCAGCCTTTAGTCAGTATTTATTGAGCAAGTATTATGTGCTCAAATTTACTGCTAAGAACAGAATTTTAAGGACTCATATCATGTTGTATCTGCTCTCAAGGGACTACTCAGTGTTCAGAGTGATGGGGGGAAAAGGAAAGAAAAGATTGTTGAGGCAGATAGGGCATAAGGATAATCAGCCCAAACCAATGATATCTTGGAGAGATAAAAAACAAGCTACAATGACAGGGTAGCCTTACGGATCAATGAATCCAATACTCTTATAGATATGAAATGAAGTTTATGTTTACAAATGAGTCTTTCTTCTGAAAAGTTCTTTGGTTCTTTTAACCACAGTCAACCCAACAGGGAATAAAACCTTAGATTAGTTACATTAGACACATGCCTCCTTTCACAATCTGCTGGATCTCAATACATAACATATTGCTAAATTCTTAATTCACCAGAGAAAGTCTCTGCCATGTGGTTCACCTTGTCTTTGCTAGAATTGCAAATATCAAACCAGCATCCAGTGCTTTAAGACCTAAGCCTTGATATTACATTACTCAGGCCTTGGTACAAAAATCCATACTGGAAACATCATGGCTTTCCTCTGTTTACACCATGTGCATTATTGCATGATTGATCACTGTTTATTCTGTCTCCAGAGTGCCCATCTACCATCCTCTCAAAGACTTCTAATGGTCCACTAGATTTTTTGTCTACTTGTGTAGCTAATAGTTCCATTCATTCTTTTTTTCTCTTTGAAGAATTATTATTTTTTAAAAAATTAAAAATTTAATAATCAATCATTCTTCACTTTAATCCCAGCACACGGGAGGCAGAGGCAGGCAGATCTCTCTGAGTTCAAGGCCAGCCTGGTCTACATAGTGAGTTCCAGGAAAGCTGGGGCTACAGGGAGACCCTGTCTCAAAAAGACCAAAAAATTATTTTTTTTTCAAAACTAGTGTCCTAATTTTGATGGGGGACATTATCTGTTCATTCAAGTTATCTGAATGATTCAAATTTCATCATAACCTCAGCACTTCTTTGCACACCAAATTGTTTAAAACATCATGTGCCACATTTCTCATGAGAATTACATAAGTTCAATCCTGCCCAATATCCTATGCATTCCTTTATTACTGTATTCACAAAATTATAATGAATGATTTGGTTTATGTTAACATCACTTGAGATACTGTGACCCCTTTGACATCTGAATCAAGTTCTGACTCTCTCATTTACATATGTATATGCATATGCATAGTTTTTATAGTTATATCCCCAAGCCCTAATGGTATCTAGCATCTAGTAGTAGAGTCAAAACAAATGCTTGTTGAGTTGCATATTCTATTCACTCATTCATTCAACATATATCTGCAATGTCCCTATTAAGCCATGTGCTGGACTGTGTGCTAAGGACATATTGGAAAGAAATATTCAGCCATACTTGAATGGAACTTAAGTCTAACAACTTTTTTTGTTTTTTGTTTGTTTTTGTTTGAGACAGGGTCTTCCTGTAGCCCTAGCTGGCCTAGAACTTGATATGATATGTAGACTAGGCTGCCCTCAATCTCACAGAGATCCACCTGCCTCTAACTCCTGAGTGCTGGGATGAAAGGCATGTACCACCACAGATGGCTTATCAACTCATTAAAAAAATCTTTAGAATAGTGCCATTGGGTTCTGCAAGATTGCTCAGTGGGTAAAAGTTCTTGTTGCACAACCCTGATGTCCTGAGTTTGATCCCTGAGGCCCACATGATGGAAGGA
This sequence comes from Nannospalax galili, assembly GCF_000622305.1. Lineage (NCBI taxonomy): Eukaryota > Metazoa > Chordata > Mammalia > Rodentia > Spalacidae > Nannospalax > Nannospalax galili. Next base: position 932,943 of record NW_008342276.1, on the reverse strand, counting down.
GAGACTGGACTCCTCAAAGTTGTCCTCCTACCTCTATACACATGCCATGACACATTCTTACCACACACATCAGTATATACACATATACAATAATAATAAGCAAAAAGTAATTTCCAAATTATTGCCATTAAGTAATAATAAGTAAAAAATAATTTCCAAATTAGTGCCATTTTACAAAGGATTATGTTGTCATTATTTGAGTGAAAAACAAGCCAAAAATTCATAAATTTTAAATTTCAATAATGTTTCTAATTAATCCATATTAATAATAGTTACTTCAAAGGTGGTTTCCAGATCCTGAAAGGTTAGTCTATACTTTGGTGCTCCGTGTCTGCTATTTTTAGTGGCTTTCTGCCAAAAGCAGCTTAGCCTAATTGGGAAGGGATGTGCCCTTAGCTTGATAAGTGAATATCTCTCATGAATGATAATAGGAGATATGTGTGAAAATGAAGAAAAACTTGACTCTTAATAGCGTGCATTGCATAACAGCTTTGCAAAGGCTGCTTGCGTGATTGATCGTCTCTCTCTAACTGGCTTCCATCTATCACTATAATTTGAGGAAAGGATTGCTTTTTTATCCTGGAGAAGTCTCTCAAAACAAAGACCAGCTAATTATTTGAAAATTCCAAAACACACGTTAGGATAGTGTTGTGGAGTGAAAACACTCCCATTTGGACATCTCATAGGAACTGCCATTCATGAATGCTTAAAACAGATGCTTCAGTGAGCAACATATTTAATTAAATCCAAACCTGTCGTTATTATTCCAGAAAATATTATTATTAGCACAAGTTCCAAATGGAACTCACAGCAACTTCTGGTTGGAATTTGGGGGAGATATTTTAATTTCTAGAGGAATTTAAAGTAGAAATCACCATAGTTATTAAGATTCATTTTCTTTGACTTAAGACCATGATAGGTCTCAGTTACTTAAGTGCGGAGTGTCATTACTATTGTGGTAGCGAGACCAAATCAAACAGCTGGGCACAGCGGCCTCATACATCATGAGAAATGCTGAAATATTCACATAATGTAGTCATTTCTGCTTCTAAAAGAAGAAAAACAAAAAGGAAAGAAAAAGTCTTCCAATTTCATAAGATGAACTTACAGATTGGCAGATGTGTCAACAATTACATAATTGCTTTCTTATGTAGTTCTAATAAAATTATTTGGAGCCTAAAATGTCTAGCAGTGAATTATTTAATTTAATACACAGTTATAACAAAATAATTAGTATTTACTTTAAACTCTAAATTGTCAACAAAAAACTTCAAGTAATTATTTTCATAGTGCTGCATAATGAAATAAATGTGTAATTAGTGACAGATGGGACTTTTAAAATTTAAGACAGAAAAAAATCATATCACCTGTTTTGATTACTTTTTTACATGAGCGAAATTAGAATATTAAAAAATGAAGTACAAAGAGAATTAAAAGAATGTCTGCATCCAAGTTAATATATCAGTCCTTGTGTGCTTCTTAGACTTCCAGGAACCTTTAAAACATTTGATTTCAATGCCTAGTGACTGGCTTGAGTCATGCCATGTCAATTATTTCACATCCTTTTTAAGCAATCCCCTTAGAGGTATAGAGCTTTTCAGAGTTATAAGCTTAATTTTATTTGTGGCCAAGTTTAAATGGTTGGCTAAAATTTTAACTTAACAGGTTACTTGTTTTATATGACAACTTCTTAATTATTTTGAACCCGTTTCCTGAGCCAATTGAAAACATTTATCTTTTAGTGGCCTATAAAACAGCTGGGACCATGGCTAATAGAATCAATATGATCTCATCTTGTGATTTTGCAAGATGGATACCGATTGCTATAGCTCTATAAGTTATTGTGCTGAGCATCAGCATTCAGTATCAGTGTCTCTACGTTTTCCACAGACACTCTCTAGTTGCCATGCACTATTATCCTCTCATTTAAACCTGTGCTATAGACCTTGTGGAGAGTCAAGTGGTCTTGTGCCCCATGCTAACAGTGTAAATGTATGGGAAATTTGGGGGCATTTGATTTTTTTATTTGTAGTGTCTTGATTTTATTATTATTATATTGAGTGCCTTCGTCTCCCACTCCCAGTTTTATTCTTTTAAGACAGGATCTCTCATTAAACCAGAAGCTTACTAGTTGGACTAGCCTGACTGAAAAGTTAGCTCCCAGGATCCACCTATCTCCACCCTCAACCCTGGGTTTACTGGTGCACACAGCCATAACCAGCTTTTTACAAGGGTGTTGACAATTCAAACTCAGCTTCTCATGATTACAGAGCAAGCAGTCTTAACTCCTGAACCAACTCACCTGTCCCAGTTTGGGGACTATGAAAAGATTCCAATGTTTAAGATGTAACATTTGTTTCTCTGATGAGTCTGAAATCAATCAGGAGACTACATAGAAATAAGATGGATAGCAAAATAGTCATTTTTAAAGAAACATTATAGAAAAGGTTACTTGTGGAACTAATTGGATTTGATGTCTATAAAGAGATGTTAGTAACTGCAGACTCCCACAGGTATGGGCATCTTCTTGTTTGAGAATGCTCAGGTTTCTTCTCTGCAGGTAACTGGGTGTTAAGCCTCAGAAGGAGAAATACCTGAAGAATTCAGTCTGTTTTACCAAATCCACTTCACAGGTGATTTTTTTCCCCCACTGGAGAGTAAAGGTTTAGAGGAAAAAATGGGTAAGAGAAATTTCTCAGTGGACAACTGAGTACATTTGTTCCTTTTCTCATTGCTCTTACAAAATACTTGACCAAAACAAACTTAAGGGAGGAAAGGTTTGTTTTGATTCATAGTTTGAGAGAACAGTCCTTAGTGGCAGTGAAGGCATGTGACAGAAGCATGGGGTGGCTGATCACTTTGCATTCACAGACAGGAAGTAGAGAGTGATGAACATGGGTGTTTAGCTTGCTTTCTCCTTTTTTTTTTTTTTTTTTTTTTCAGAGCAGGAACCCATGGCCATGGAATGGTGCTACCCCACAAGTAGCTCGACCTTTGAAACCCCTCACATATGCCAGAGGCTTACCTTCTAGACAAGTCTAGATTCTGCCCAGTTGACAATCTTTACTGTGAGTAATAGGAGATCAAACTTTCCTTCAAAGTTCTCCAAGTCTTAACATTTTTTGTAAGGGCTTAGGTGTAGCATTGAAGTAGAGCACTTGCCCAGCATGAGCAAGGGTTTGATCGCCAGCATTGCAAGTTTTTCTGTTAGACAGGTATATGACTTTTTTTTTTTTTAATCAAAGTCTTTACCCTGCTAAGTGTCAGAAGTCAGGGAAGCACTAGTGAAATTGTATCTTCATCATTTCAGCCTGTTAATTTCAGCCTGCAGAACATGATTTGGTTTCACAGTCTGTGAGCATTCCAAACTTTCTCTAAATCTTCAAACTCCCATAAAGGCAGAGGCCTACCACCTGGCAGGAGAGGAGTCTGAAACGCATGCTTCTGAAGTCAGATGAGGATTCAGAGGGGGTGAACTCTTTCAAAACTCAAAGTTCAGCAGAGATAAATGAATCACCCTTTCTCTCTTGGCAATAAAGGAGAAAAGGGGTAAGAACTAGCCAGAGGAGTTATATTAGTTTACATTCTACTACAAGAAAATATGAGGTGAAGGATGTAAACCTTTATTGTAGGGCTGTAAGAAAAGTTTTAATCATGATTACAACCCATTTCTATGAAGATCACCCTGAAGACTATATTCTGAACAGTCAGTACTGACAGCTGGGGGATGAGCTAACATGTAAATAGTAACAGAAATCTCAGTATTGGGAAGGATGAGCCAAGGGTAGTATGTAGAGAAAGAAGTGATAACATAAAGTGAAGAGTGTAGATGAAGAACCGAGAAATGCAAATATTTAGAGAAGCCCAAGAAAGCTGGGAAAAACCAGCCAAGAAAGTTTGAAGAAACAAGCAGGAGGGAATTGCATAAAGGGTAAAGTGGTCGGTACTGGGAAATGCTCAATGGTAAGTGAGATAAGGATTGGCAAGCTTCCCTGGACTTGAGCAACTGTAGAGGGAATTGGAAACATCTGTATAAGAGTATCACCAGTGAAACCAAACCAGAAGCCACATTGCTTTATACTGAGAAGTGTGTTGGGGCCAAGGAAGTAGAAATGGCTTCTAGAAGCCTGACTGCAAATGAAAAAGAAAATGTGGTAGGTGGAGGAAGATTTCAAGATCCACTGACCTCAGTTATAGGACAAATTCCCTAATAGTTTAAGCATGGAGTTGAGGCTTATACTTTTCCTGATTTCTATGTTTATTTCTCAGTTACCTCCAAACTGTGATGAAGCTGAGATGTTGGGAAGAACAATGTTGTTACTTATTAGGCAATTCTGAACTGTAGCAAGCAAATGGATTGAAATAATGTGGGGGAAGGAGTTAAGAGAGGAAAACGGTTCCAGCTCAGGGTTGTTGCCTTTCCATTGAACTGGATGGTAAACTTAGCAACATACAAGTGGGGCAGAAGAGAGGAGCAGGCAAGAGGCTAAAGGACAGTAAAGGACTCAGGGAGAGTCCATATGAAAAAGGAAATGGGACCTGATCATTAACAAACAGAATTTCTTGCCATCAGAACTCCAAATTAAAGCTTTTTTTTTTTAACTGTGAAATTTTAGTGGAACCAAAGGACATAAATTGAGAATAGTTCTAAATTCACTCAGCTCTGCAAGAATATAATATCATGTTTGACATGAGAGCTGCTTTTCTCTTGCAGGTCTCACCCCAGTGTGACTCGCCATTCTCAGTCTTCTTCTCGTGTAACCTTTTTTTTTTTTTTTCTTTTAGGGGTAAAAATCTTTAGTCAGAAACCCAGCAAAGCAAAGAACATCAAAGAACATCAGCAAAGAATAACTGGCTTTGAGGTTGCAGACACAGGACCTCGTAGCGATTTTTTTTGGAGGGGAGGCATATTAAATAGCTGAGTGCTAGGGCAGTTACAAATTAAAATTACAAAGTGGTCTGCCTTTCTGACACATGGGCTACGGTTATCTGTAGGTCACCAGATGTCCTGGGTTCTGTAAACCTGATCCTCCCAGGTTCTGGGATTATAGGCATTCACCACCGTGTCCAGCTTGGTTTCATATTTCATGTCATGTACTACATCCAGCATATATGAGGCCCTGGGTTCTACCCACACCACACAGAAAGTTGATTCTTGATTCAGTCTGAAGGCATGAACATTTCCTCCTTCCCTGCCTCTTCTTTCTTCTTTTCCTTTCTTCTCCCAAGCTTTATGGGGATTCTCCTTTGAAGTCAAGATTACCCAGTGCTGACTCATTGATACTTGAGATCGGCTGGTCCACCATGTATCTTCTACTTGGTGTGAGGAGATTCTCCTTTGCCAATGGGTGTTGACTTTTCATTGCTTCTCAGGTAGCCCTTCTGTCTCCCGGCTTTTGAAACGGACTCCTATTCCTATCACACCATCCTCTGAAGAGGTTACCCAACTTGCAGATAGGGAATCAGGAGGCAGACCACTCTGGCTTCTTCCATGCTGGGCAGGGACACAGGGTGAGGCAATTGGAATACCCCTTCAGTGGGTCTATCTGAAAGACTCCCAAATTGCATAACTCTTATTGAGATAATTGAGGTGATCTGAGGTATATGTATGTACTGAGGATATGCCCATTGGAAAGCCTTTACCCAGCATGGGTCACGTCTTCTTTTCCTAGCCTTTACTTTAGCCCTCCCCAAACCCAGGACACCATGCGTGATTAGAGCCAAATTACATACAGTTGCCTGGGAAGCATGACGGATACTTCAGTGAGGGTCCAACGACCCTGCTTGACCTCATTTAATGAATGAGCATAACTGTCAACAAGCCCAATTGTGATGTTTAACGATCAGGCACAGCTGAAGTCGTGATGATGGTAGTTTTTTCATACAGAAGAGACTGCTGTACAGCATCATCTTGTGAAAAGGACATGGAATTTAAAAGGATTTGGTGCTAGGATCCACAAATGTGGGAGAACATATGTCGTTTGTTTTTCTGAGTCTGTGTTACTTCACTTAGTGCAACAGTTTCTAGATCCATCCATTTACCTGCAAATTTCATTATTTCGTCTTTCTTTACTGCTGAATAGAACTCCACTATGTAAATACACTACATTTTTGTTAAACCACTAGTCAGTTGAAGGACACTTAGGTTTCTGCCATCTCTTTGCTATTGTGAAAAGAGCAGCAACAAACATAGTTGTACAAGTGTCTCTACAATAGGATGAGTCCTTTGGGTATATGCTAAGGAGTGATATAACTGGGTCATATGGTAGGTTCATTTTTCGTTTTTTAAGAGATCTCTACACTATTTTCCATTGGGGTTGCATGAGTTTGCAGCCCCACCAGCAGTGAATGAGCGTTCCCCTTTCTCCACATCCTCACCAGCATTTGGTATCATTTGTTCTCTTGATCCTAGCCAGTCTGTTTGGGGTAAGGTGATACCTTAGGGTAGTTTTAATTTGCATTTCCCTAATTACTAATTATGTTGAACACTTCTTGAGATGTTTCTTAGCCGTCTTTATTTCTTTCTCTGAGAACTCCCTGTTTAGATCTTTAGCCCATCTTTTAATTGGGTCATTTGGTTTCTTGATTCTTTGTTTTTTGAGTTCTTTATTTATTCTGAATGTTAAACCTCTGTCAGATGTGTCACTGGTGAAGATTTTTCCCCATTCTGTGGGTTTTCTCTTCACTTTTTTGATTGTTTCTTTTCCTGTACAGAAGCTTTTTAATGAGGTCCCACTTGTTGATTGCTGACCTTAATTTCTGAGCAACTTCTATCTGATTTAGAAAATCCTTTCCTACACCTATATCTTGTAAGTTACTGCAATATTTTCTTCTGATAGTTTTAGGGTTTCCAGTTTCACATTGAGGGTTTTTGATACATTTGGAGTTGGTTTTTGTGCAAGGTGAAAGATAAGGACCTAGTTTCATTCTTCTACAGGTAGAGATCCAGTTTGGCCAACACAATTTGTTGAAGATGCTGTCTTTCCTCCATTGTGTGTTCTTTGCACCTTTGTCAAATATCAGGTGGCTGAATTTGCATGTACTTGAGTTTGGGTCTTCAGTGATGGTCCATTGATCTATGTGTCTATTTTTGTACCAGTATCATGCTGTTTTTATGACTATAGCTCGGTAGTATACTTTGAGATCAGGTATAGTAATCCCCGCAGTGTTGCTCTTTGTGCTCAGGGTTGCTTTGGCTATCCAGGGTCTTTTGGGCTTCCATAAAAATTTAAGTATTTTTTTCCAATTCTGTGAAGTATGTCATGGGGATTTTGATTGGGATTGTATTGAATTTATAAATTGCTTTTGGTAGGATTGTCATTTTCACAATATTAATTCTTCCAATCCATGAGCATGTGAGGTCTTTCCATCTCCTGGTGCCTTCCTCAATCTCTTTCTTTAATAATTTAAATTTTTCATTGTAGAGATCTTTGGTGTCTTTGGTCAGACTTATTCCAAGATTTTTTATTTTAATTTTTTGCAGCTATTGTGAATGGGAACATTTCCCTGTATTCTTTCTCCAACTGTTTGTTATTGGTGTATAGAAAGGCTACTGATTTTTGTATATTGATTTTATAACTTGACACTATAATGAAAATGTTGATCAGTTCTAGGAGTTTTCTGGTGGAACTTTTGGGATCTCTTAGGTATAGTATCATATTATCTGCAAAAAGTGATAGTTTGACCTCTTCTTTTCCAAGTAGTACTCCTTTAATTTCCTTCTCCTGTCTTATTGCTCTAGCCAGCATTTCAAGTACTATGTTGAAAAGGGGTGGAGATAGTGGACATACTTGTCTGCTTCCTAATTTTAATAGGAATGCTTCCAGTTTCTCTCCATTTAGAATGATGTTGGCTGTGGGTTTTTTGTATATAGCTTTAATTATGTTGAGGTATGTTCCCTCCAGCCCAATTCCCTTAAGAACTTTTATCTTGAATGGATGCTGAATTTTGTCAAAAGCCTTTTCTGCATCTATTGAGATGATGATGATGTGATTTCTGTCTTTGAGTTCACTTATATGATTTATGACATTTATTGACTTGCCTATATTGAACCATCCCTGCATTTCTGGAATAAAGCCTACTTGATCATAGTGAATGATGTTTTTGATGTGTGTCTGTATGCAGTTTGCAAGTATTTTATTGAGAATTTTTGCATCTATGTTCATCAAGGATAGTTTTCTTTTTTGGTTGTGTCTTTACCTGGTTTGGGTATTAGAGTGATGTTGGCTTCATAGAAGAAATTTAGGAGTTCTCCCTATGTTTCTATCATTTTGAATAATTTAAGTGCTCTTGGTTGGAGGTCTTCCTTAAATTTCTGGTAGAATTCTGCTGTAAATACATCTGGGCCTGGGCTTTTATTAGTTGGGAGGCTTTGTAGTACTGTTTCTGTTTCCTTATATGTTATGGATCTGTTTAAACTGTTGATCTCTTCTTGGTTTTACTTTGGTGGCTCCCATGATTTTAGATATCTATCCATTTCTTTTAGATTTTTCAAATTCAGTAGCATATAGGTTTTTAAATATTCCCTTATAATGGTCTGGATTTTTTGGGTGTCTGTTGTGCTGTTTCCCCTTTCATCTCTGATTTTGTTGATTTGGATTTGCTCTTTCTTTCTTTTGGTTAACTGGGCTGAGGGTCTATCTTGTTTAGCTTTTCAAAGAACCAGCTCCTAGAGTCATTGATTCTTTGTAATGTTTTCTTTGTTTCTATTTCATTAATTTCTGCTCTGATTTTGTTATTTTTTTTCTGCTGGGTTTGGGTTTCATTTGTTCTTGCCTTTCCAGTGTCTTGAGTTGCCTTGTCAAGACATTTGTTTAGGCTCTTTCTAGTTTTTTAATGTAGGCACTTAGAGCTATAAACTTCCCTCTTAGGACTGCTTTTAAAGTGTTCCAAAGGTTATGTTGTGTTGTATTGTTCTTTTGGTTGAATTCCAGGAATTCTTTTATTTCCTTCTTAATTTCTCCTTTGACCTGCTCATTGTTTACAAGTGTGTTATTTAATCGCCATGAGTTCATGTAGTGACTAGGGCTTTGTCTAGTGTTGATTTTAAGCTTTATTGCCTTGTGGTCTGATAGAATTCATGGAATTCTTTCAATTTTTTTTTTTTTTTTGTATTTGTTGAGGTTTGTTTTGTGGCCCAGTATGTGTTAAATTTTTGGTAAAGTTCCATGGGATGCTGAGCAGACAGTGTATTCTTTGGTGCTTGGGTGGAATATTTGAAAGATGTCTGTTAGGTCCATTTGATGTATGGTATCATTTAATTCAGAAGTCTCTTTATTCTTTGTCCAGTTGACCTGTCTAATGGAGACAGTGGGTTATTGAAGTCCCCTACTAGTACTGATTTGGGGTTAATCTGTGTCTTAAAGTTCTATAGTGTTATTTTTATGGATTTGGGTGCACCAGAATTTGGTGCATATATGTTGAGGATTGTAGTATCTTCTTGGTTGGTTGTTACTTTGATCAGAATGAAGTGACCTTCCTTATCTCTTCTGATTAGTTTTACTTTGAAGTCTATTTTGTCAGATATTAAAATTGCAACCCCTTCTTGTTTCTTAGTGCTGTTTGCTTGGAATATTCTTTTCCATCCTTTTACTTTAAGGTAGTGCCTGTCCTTGAAGGTGAGATGGGTTTCTTGAAGACAGCAAAGAGAAGGATTTTGTTTCTTTATCCATTCACTTAGCCTGTCTTTTGACTGGGGAGTTCAGTCCATTGATATCTAAGGTTGTTATTGAAAGATGTGTATTGGTTGCTGTCATTTTTATTGCTGTTTATGTTCTTTGTCTAATTTTGTGTTTCTTCAGTTATACCTTTATTTATTTTCTTTTGTTGCCCTGGGGTATAGTTGTTTCTCTCTCCTCTCTCTGTATTGCTTCAAGTATTCTTTGAATGGCTGGTTTTGTGGACATGTCTTCTTTCAGGCTATTCATGTCATGGGAGACTCTTCTTTCCCCCTCATCAACAATAGACATTTTTGCTGGGTTAAGTATTCTGCGCTGGTGTCTATTGTCATGTAGAACTGGAAATACCTTTGTCCAGGCTCTTCTGGCTTTCATAGTTTGCATTGATAAGTCAGCTGTAATTCTGATGGGCTTTCCTTTGTATGTGACTTGCTGTTTTTCTTTTGCTGCTTTCAGTATTCTCTTTGTTCTGTATATTTAGTGTTTTTACTATGATATGTCATGGGAAGTTTCTTTTCTGATCCTGTCTATTTGGTCCTTGAAGGTGAGATGGGTTTCTGTCTGCTTCTTGTATTTGTATGGGGATGTCTTTCCTTAATTTTGGGAAATTCTCTTTTACAACCCTGTTTTAGATCTGGTCAGTACCATGAACCTGAACTTCTTCTCCTTCTTCTATTATTATGATATGTAGATTTGGCCTTTTCATGGTGTCCCACTACTCTTGCATATTCCATTCCTGTGTTTTTTTAAAATTTCCATAATTTTTCCTTGAGTGTTCTATTCTTCAACTTTATCTTCCAGTGTTGATATTTCTGTTTTCCATTTCATTCATTCTAGTGGTGAGGCTTTCCCCTGTTGTTTCAAGTTGGCTTATTGAGTTTTGCACTTCCTTCTTCATTTTCCTTGAGTTTTTTCAATCTTTCTATCTCTTTTGTGAATTCAGTCAGAAGTTTATCCTTATCTTCTTTTAGTCTTTTGATTTTTTTGTTCATGTGTTCTTTAAATTTGTTAAATTCCTTGATCATGTTTATGATTGTTCTTTTAAATTCAGTGTACTGGGTTATCTCTAGGGGGTTCTCCTTGTAGAACTCTTCTACAGGATTGGTGGAGTTTGGTGGGGACATAGTGTTTTGGCTTTCCATTTTATTATTCTTTTGTTGTGATTTTAACATGAATTTCTTTTGTTGTTTATGATTCTGATATGAGAATTAAGTTGAAGTATGTTTCTGTTTGTATTATCGGAGTGTCTAGGTCCTTTCCTTATTGGTTATGTAAAACTGGTTGGTACATGTTTCAAGTTCTCTCAGGTTTTATTTTAGAGGGAACTGATGGCTTCAGATCAGCTATTCAGGAGCACCTCCAGAAACTCAAGTCAGGTTCCAGTCAGGTACACTCAGGCTTCCTTCTAAGGTTTGGACCCCACGGCCTGGAGGCAGGATCCAGGCACTCTCAGACAGTCCCCTGCATTCTCAGCTCCTATGCCAGAGGGAGACCAGAACTCAGCACTCTTTGACAGTGTTGTCATGTAATCTTAAGTGTTGCTGTGCTGAGGAACCTGTCAGTGACCTGGTACTGTGCCTATGAGCACTCCTTACTAGACCTCATCTACTCCCTTGCCCTCCTCTAAATACAAACCCCATTAAAACTTACACCCAGCATTATGATCACACTGGTTAAATGCCTCAGCAATACAGAATCTCTTGAATTCCAACAACTTAAATTGAGAAGGAATCAAAGTTCTTGCTCTTCACTCCAATTACCCAGACCTCAAGGGTCTTTTGTATCACCCAGAGATCAGATTAGTATGATAACTCAGTCATATCAGATAGCTGTTTAAGCCAGATCCCCCCCACACAAAAAAAATAGCAAAGACTTCTGGGCATTTCAAAGCCCAATATAAATGATTCCCATTTACATACTGAGCAGGTAATCCATGTTACTATATCCCCTATATTTCCATGATTGCTTAGATCTGCACTATTTAATGCCACAGAAATTGACCACATCTGGTCACTGAATTCCAAAGATTTGATAATGAAAAAAAGTCTCATTAATATTATAAAAGTCAAGTGTTGAAACTAAAGCATTTTTAACATATTGGGCTAATATATTTTGAAAGTTAATTTTATCTGCTCAATTTTTGTCTTTTTTAATAGTTACTAGAAACACAGGAAGATGCTTATATTACTCATTTTATCTTCTTATTGTAAAGTGCTGATCTAAATGTAGCTATTTATTCTGTATTCAAGGTGATCCTGTTAATATAGCCCCTGTTGTACTCAGTGTATTTATTGAAAATCTATTAGATGTATAAAAGAAAAAGAAGTTTTCCTAGTCTACTACATGAACATTCTTCTTCTTTTTAATTTGTGTATTTTTTTTTATGTGTATGAGTGTTATGACTGCATGTGTGTAAGTACACCCATGTCCTGCAGTGCCCATGAAGGACAGAAGAGGGTATCAGATCCCCTGGGACTGGAGTTACAAATGGTTGTTAGCTGCAGTGTGGGTGCTGACGTTAGAAGCTGGGTCTTCTGTAAGAACAGCCAGTGCTCTTAACCACAGCCCACAAAAGCAACACCAGTTTCTTGTGTCCATTGCCAATTCTGGTTTAAACCATGGTGTCCAGTGCCTATTCTTCTTGGTTCTTCAGGCCACTTTTCCAGGCCACTTTTTCACTTGGGTTTTACTCTGTTTCTGAAAGTTAGATTAAGTCTCTCTTTCATTAACTGTTTCTTAGTCTCACAGATTTCTCTGGATTAGCTCCGATAGCTCATAGTTATTTCCACTAAAATTCATGTTGTAGCTTAGGTCTCCAATTTAAGTGTTCAAGAGTGTTCAAGGGAGTAAATAAAATCACAAGGGTACCTTCTTTAGAAGAAATTATTGTAAATTAATTAATGACATGGTTGAGTCTATCAAGAGTGAGTTATTATAACACTTGGTCATCTCAAAAATTTAGTCCTTTCTGTGAAAGGAAATTACCCTTTCTTTTTCTCTGCCTTGTAACATAATGCAGGGGAGAGAGACCAACCGTTGCCAGCATCAAACTGTTCAGACTTTGCAAGTACCAAAATTGTGAGCTCAATAAGTTTTGTAAGTTAACAGCATCTGGCATTTTGTGATATACATAAAAAATATAGGAACAAACTACCCAAAATTCATTCCAGAGACCACACTTCTGGAAGAATCCACAATAGATTGTCTAATTTAAAAAAAATTCTGAGCTATTCTGTTAAATATAATCTGGAATATAAGTAAGGGATCAGCTAGAGCAAGAAGATCAGAAGGATATTCCTGAGAGAGCTTGTGATACAAAGCTAGGGTCACGTGCTGTCCTTTGTGAGGAACTATGGGAGTCTAAATTGAGCACTGTGACGTGTAAGAAGAAACATGCTGATGATGAAGAAGCAGAAGCTCTGGGTAATCACAGCCAATTCTGCACGCTCTGGTAGAAGGCATGTCCTGCTAGGAGCTGACACGTTAAAGCTGAAAGTGGAAAAGTTGTATTCACGATAAAGATAGATTTCTCCACCAGCTTGGAATGACTCAGTTGTAGATAAAGAAAATCTGATCAAGAGAAATTTAGGCCCTTGGGATGCATATTGCATTGTCAACAAGAAGTCTAAGCGCCATTAATAAAATGTGGTGCTGTGGATCAGCAATGTCAGTCTCCCACCAGTCCTCCATTTCTTTGTGTGTTGGTTCTTACTTTCAGGCTGATGCCTCACAGACTGGTCACTTGAGAATCCTATTTCCGTATACATCTAAATTATGAAAGAAGGGAAAAGCACAGTCTGCTATCTTCGGAGATTTCTGTAGTCAGGGAGTTGAAGCCATTTCTAGACTTCCTTAGCTGATGTTCCTTCATTTTCATTTGAGAGAAACAGATTATTTAATAACCTCTAGATGAAAAGAAGAGAATGAAAATAAATATCTGGCAATAAACAAAAATGAAATACACTTCTACTCAATATCAGTCAGGAGCAGGTGGTACACTCAAAATGAATCATTTTAAAGCAATTTGGCAAACCAAGTATTTATAATGATCTGACTGAGGTATAAGGATATTGTAAGGACAGAGATTTACTGGGAACTTGTAGGAGTAGGGGCTGCTACTGTCACTCTTCTCTGAAGGAACAAGTGAAGAATCAGGCATTAAAACTAGAGACAGAAAGAGTTGTGCATAGAGGATGGATAATGGGGTGAAGGTGGGAAATAGTAGTCTCTGGTCACATAATATAATCAAGAAGTAGTGATTCTACAAAGAAAGAACCAGCAGAGAAAATAAGCTTTCTAACTAGGATCCCTTGGTCAAGCCACAAACTCATTTCAATCTAATTCAAATCCAGGTGACATGTGAGTCCACAACATTATCTGTAAAGGTCAAGGCCATGATGTTGAGAACTTTGAGAGATGTAAGGAGAATAGATTTGGTGAGATAAATGAAAGTTATCTGGAAGATTGATTTGTGTGGCTTAATCTTTTCTGCCCGAACAAATGATGGACTATCAGAAGGAAAAAGGGAAATATTTCAGTTACAAGAAACCATATTTATCCTTGTGATAGTCTGTGCATGTATCAAAGAGGAGAAATTTATCACAACAGTCCTTTGCAAGAGATGATATGAGATGGTAGCTGGTGCTTGACTGTGTTCTTAAGGCAGAGATAGCTTCTCAATTTAAAATATTTTATAGAGTTTAGGTACATTTTAGAGGAGTACATATTGGTCTGATTTCAGTAAATATTGTTTATTTTCATTTTAAATAAATAGAATTAGAAATTTTAAAATGCAGTTTCACAGAAATTGGCCAATCATATGGGCCACATGAAGCAATCAAAAGAGGGGTGAACTGAAAATAAAATTAACTGGATATTAAGATTAATTTAAATATAATTTCATTTGTTTGTAGAAATAAGAATCTGAGTGGATTTGTTTGTTTATTTATTTGTTTTAGTTTGATCTATGTTTAAGCCTGGGACATTTTATTAGACTTTGATCTCCTTGCTAATAAATACCAATTTGTCCTTTATTTCTAAAATTTTTATTTAACTAATTTATAAATGAAATCGAATAGTATGCAACATTGAAGATTGGAGCTTTTCCATTCAGCATAACATCCAGGAAATATGTCCAATGTATTGTATATACCAACCTTTTATTGCTGAGTAGAGTTCTATAGTGTGGGAGTACCTTTTGAGGTTATAATACTCTGGTCAGCTGTGTTCTTTAGTTAAATCTGTTGATCATTTGTGAATGAATTACTGAGGTGAATTGTATATGGCCATCTCACTCCTTGCTACTCAGAGTGTGGTGAGCAGACCAGTAACCTCAACATCATGTACAGCTTGTTAAATAAAGAATCTCAGGTCAGATCCCCAAACTGCGAATTAGGTTCTGCATTTGTACAAGACCTTCAGGTGATTTATAGAGCAATTAAGTTAGAGAAGTGCTGATCTAATCACAGAGAGCACTGAAATACTTTCAGAGCATCTGTGAGGGTAGTTCCCCTCCAGATATTAAAGAAACATTGGGTCTCTATTACATCTCTTATAAAGAAATTAATGTATTTTCTGAGTTTTCAGACTGTCATTCATGCTGTGAAAAAGGTAACTAGAATAATTTCCTTTAGGTTTCATCAGACACATTACCAGTCTGTCCAAAATATTCTCTCCCTTAGCCAATCTGGCAAACCCACTGAAGAAAACTGGGAACTGGCTAGCGGCCACTCTGTGTGCAGAGTGCCACCATGTTCACTACAGAAAGCCCATTGTCTGGAAAGAATAGTGAAGTTTTGCCCACAGCAGAAATCTGCATTCAATCCTGCTATCCCAGGAGTGGAATTTTGCTGAGAGCCAAATTCTTGAGTCTTCTTAATTTTGGTGAAGATGTGTGTTTTTGCAAGTGCAAATTCATGAAATTAAAGTTGGACTTTTCCTAGCTTTCCTCTATCCAGTGTTTTATGACAGGAAGAACCTTTGAGTATTTTCTCAAAACAAGTGCCAGCCAAGCTAACCCAGGTTCCCTGTTAAGCTCACTTACCCAAGTCTTTGTGAAAGGTTGGCTGGGAAACAGAGGGAGATCACTGTGAATTTTGACACTCTTCCATGTGTTCAGCCAGGTGTAGTTAGTAGTCTAAAAGAACATTACCCTAGAGAGACTCCTACCTGAATCCCGTGGGCCAGTGTGAGCCTTCTACTTTCTGGCCCTCTTACTAGTAGCCTCATAGACATGGCATTTAAGATAAATAATGGAGCCCAAGGAACAGTGAAGACTGCCAAGTCGTCTGACTTTAATTTTTTTTTTAAATGTGTAAAATGGCCTCACTGAGGAAAAACACCAGTTGAAAGGATTGCATATCCAGCAAGTGGCATGTACTAACTCACTATGGCAAGCAACGGTTTGACTTATAAGATTATTTCCACTATTGTTTTAGTTGGAAGGATGTTTGTTTCCATATTACTAACTGCTGAATGCAGAAAGAATTTCTAATAATAGTTACTGTATGTGGCTATAACAACAATATTCTTTCCTGACATAGGTGGTGTCAAAAATAGTTGGAATCTCAAAGGTTCCACTACCTGGCTGTGTTTAACGCACTGATACAACTCCTGCAGGCAAGATCCAGTGGATTTCGCTATACCACATATGTAAGCTACAAGTGTGTTTCAAACTGTACATTATTGGAGAGACAGATATTTCAATAAAGAAATAAGAAATGACTTTTTCATCATGCAGAAACCTTTGCTATTTCCCTACAACAAATTTCTGCTACATCAAAGGTATTGTCTAAGTTTGTAAATTAGAGCCAACTGAATGCTGAATGATCATTTTTTATGCCATGGTTATTAAGAAAATGCTCTCTCTGACTAGAGGGAAAATAAGTCAAATAAATGAATAAATATCTTGGGATTAAGAAGCCATCATGGCACAGCAGATGAATCTCAGTGTGATTTTGAAGCCAGTACCATTCCCTTTCCTATTCATCTTTCTGATTGTATGAAAAGACATTGTTTTCAAGCCATTCACATTGATGCATTAAGTGTCTTATGCAGTCTTTGTGTGTTCTCTTCTCTTGATGCCTTCTTGAATGCTTGTATTCTAGAGCTATGTGAGCCTCGTGGCTTTTTTCTGAGTCACACCTGGAAAAGCCATGTTTCCTCTGCATAGCTTCACATTACTTTCAAATTTCAAAATTTTACCTTTTGAGTAGCTGAGTTTTGTTTGCTCATTACCCTACTATTTTCAGGTCAGTCCATTTTTGTGTAAAAGGAAAAATTAGCAAAATTAGCAAAAAATTAGCCAAAGGGGATGCCATGCAATTAGTTGGAATGATTGACAGCATTTCTACACTTGTCTCACATAGCAAAGATTCCAAATCTTATATAGTAATTAAGATGGAAGCTCAGTTCAGAGGAACCCAAACTCACCTATTGTGCAAGACAGATTTTTTAAAAAAGTTATTGCTGATTGTTTATTCTCACTGTGACTTTCCTACAAAAAGACCAGGTACCTTAAGAATACTTTTCCATGAGTGCTCTTCTTTACAAATTCAAGGTCAACAAGAGGGTTTTAATATTTTAAAAAATTTCTTTTTTGTTTATGTATTTATAATGTGTGACTGTGTATGTCTGTGGTATATGCACATGCATTCATACTTGCTTGTTCAGATGCACATGTAAGGCTAGAAGCTAGTATGGGTGTAATCCTCAATCATTTCTCCACCTTATGCTTAAATGCACAGTGTCTCAGTGAACCCAGAGCTCACCATTTCAGCTCAACTGGCTAGCCAGTGAGTTACTGGGATTCACCCCTCTTTCTGACCCCCAGTGCTGTGTTACAGGTGTGTGCTCCCACACCCAGCTTTTCTGTGGGCACTCAGAACCTCATGCTTTTGGAGAAAACACCCTACCCACCGTGCCGTCTCCAAAGCTTCCTTCACCTTGCAATTATTTCTGGAACCATTTACAAAAAATGTGAAAATTGGTAGTTCTATCATTTTTTAAAAATTATATTTTATGTGTATGAGTGTATTGCCTACATGTATGTTAGTGTACCTGTGCTGTACAATGTCCATGGAGATCAGAAGAGAAAGTTGGATCCCCTGGACCTGGAGCTGTGGATGATTGTTACTGGCCATGTTGGTGCTCGAATTGAATCTGGCTCTTCTTCAAGAACAGCCAGTGCTCTCAACCACTCAGCCATCTCTCCAGCTCCTCTGTCAACATTTTAAAAGTAAGGATCCTCCTCACTACACTGCCTGGATTATTCTACTTTTCACAGCTACTGAAGCAAAGGATTTCTCTACAGGATGGTCTTTTCAGCAGCTGCAGCGTCCTCTCTCACTGCTCTGCTTTTATCAGTGATGGCAATGTGCTTGGGCTTTGAGTCCTGGCAGTGGAACAAGGCTCATGACGGCAGTTTGGGTAGAAGGACTTCCTCCTCTTTCAGACTTTGCATTCTCAAATTTCTGTCCTTTCCCAGAACTAATTGATGCTAATCCTTAGCAAGTCAAATTCTCTCTAGCTTATTTTTGTTACTTTTTCTCAATTGTAGACTGTTATTTTTCAGTTATATAGTCACAGGATTTTGAAGTCTGAAGTATTTCTTGTAGTTTAGAATGTCTCTCTTTTCTGTACACTCAACACTTACTATTTTTTATTTTATCCTTTCATCTTATCCTTTATTACAATGTCAACATTTAATTTATTTTTATTGATAATTTAAATACCACCATTAATAGTGAAACTGGTCTGAGATTGATGGTGCAAACATGACCCATGCCAAACAGCTGAATGGAGAGAATACATCTTTATAAAGGGATTCTTTACAATGGCAGAGGAGGGTCAAAGGGAAAATCGAACCAATGAACTCTACACATTGACATTTCTTTTTTAAAAAATTTTATTTATTGTTTTTATTTTATGTGTGTGGGTGTATTGCCTGCATGTATGTGAGTGCACCTGGGTCGTGCAATGCCTCGGAGGTCAGAAGAGGGCTTCAGATTCCCCTGGAACTGGAGTTAAGGACGATTTGTAGTTGCCATGTGGGTGCTGGGAATCAAACTGGGGTCCTCTGCAAGAGCAGTCAGTGCTTTTAACCACTGAGCCATCTCTCCAGCCCCTACGTTGACATTTCTTGATCTGAGCTATCATCTAAACCTATTTTCACCTGTGTCATCAAGGTACATATTTGAAAAGAGAAAAAAAAAAAACAAAACAAAAACAAAAAAAAAAACGAAAAACAAACCGTGCTCTTCTCATTTCCCTGAATTCTAAATTCCCATCAGTGTCTACCACCATCAAAACCTACAGAGAAAGGGAATTTGGGAAATATAATTCATGGGGGTCTGTCATCTCCAGTTCAGAAGAAAGTAGGAGGAAGGAATTAGAGATCTAAGGCAACAAGCAGGTGACTTTGATGATTGGTAGCAGGTTTGTAGTACTTTATTCTAGGAATAGTTTCCTTGACAAATGTAGGTGTTGAGAGTTACATGTGCCCGATGACAAACTCTTGAGCAAGGCACAGGAGACCTGAGAAACCTCAGTGCTCAGTTAAGGAATTTGGGTTGTAACTTAGACCCGAAAAATGATTGATTTTGAAAGAAAATGTCCCGTTGGTATTTATGCACATGGACAAAGAGCATGCTATCAAAAAAGAAATACACCTACATGGTGTCTGCAAAAGGCTTGTGGGATTTCTCTGTGGACTTTCAACATTGTGCAGAGAAGAGGGAATACTGACCATTTCATGTGTATTGTATAGCATTCAAAATTGTCAACAACCTCGTGTTTAGCTATGAGGTCGCTCCTCTGAGTCTGGCCAATTCTGGGTGAAATGACTTACACCAAACACATGCTAGGAAACATTTGATATACTGCAAGACAGGACTATTATAATCAGGTTTACCTGGTTTTGTAATTTTTCTGTTTCTTACATCATTTTATTTTTATTCCATAGTGATCCTGAGAAAAATGCTTAATTTGTTAAGACTTCAGCAGAAATAGAATAGTTGACCCCTTGGTGAGGCTGCCTTGAACAACTGATGCTATTAGGTCTGTGCCTTCTCTTTAGTGGAGATGGATACGTAATATTATAACTTAAAAATATTTTTATTATTTTTATGTGCATGAATATATTGCCTGCATGTTAAGTGCAGTGTCATGCAATGCCCATGGAAGCCAGAAGAGGGTGTTGGAACTGGAGTTATGAGTAACCATGTGGGTGCTGGGAATCAAACCCAGGTCCTCTGCAAGAGCAGCAAGTGCTATTAACTACTGAGCCTTCTCTCTAGCTCCCATCTCAACTTTGATAGCTAAGAAAATCATTTTGTCAATTCCTTCATGATTATCCTGTTTTCATACAGCAACCAAAGCAACTTAAATATGGTTTTGTTTATTATCCATGCTGTATGGACTCAAGCTTTCTATTTTTAAGAAATGTATAGGTATTGAGGGATGGAGATGTAGTTTAGTTGGCAGGGTACTTGCCTAGCATGCAAGGAACTTTAGATTCTCTCCCCAACACCCTGTGTTGGTGCACCCTTCAACACTAGCACTGTGGGGGTGTAGGTAGAAGGATCAGAAGTCCAAAATCATTCTAAGCTACATTGCAAGTTCAAGGCCAACCTGAGATGTGTGAGATCCTCTATGAAGAAAATTGTATACATCTTGAGAGAATCAGATGTCTTCCCAAGGTTGAAAGTACCACATGTCAGCTTATCAGGTTCTCTTGAAAGCAGTATGGAGGCACGCTACCTAGGTTTAATTCTCTAAATGCTGTAGAGACCACGCAGAATGATTGACATTGTTAGAAAACATTTGGAACACCTGGGGTCATGATGGCCAAGGATGCGGACAACAGCCCTGACTGCACAGGTGGAGCAAAGGACAACAGCCCTGACTGTACAGGTGGAGCAAAGGTACTGCTTACTATTGGAGATGGTAGCAATGATAATCCCATCAGACTAGTTCTCTTATATGGTATGGGACCTCTTTTCTTCTTCCTAAAATTCATCTTGGGCTAATAATTGCTTCCTAATATTTCCATTACTGTTTTAGTAAACATATTTTGCAAAGAAAGAATTGTGGTGATGAGAATTCCAATTGGTATAAAGTGAAATGCAATGTTAAGGTTTCTTTTCCCCACATGACTGATTTTCCTCTGTGTACAATCTTTTCTTTTCCATCTTTATATATCTGAGGCCAATCAATATTTGGATTGTAATAGGAGACAAAAGTGGACTGAGCTTAGTTTCACCTGTTCCTTTCCCGTGCTCATTAGCAGCCTTCCTGTATGATTTCACATTTTTAACACATTTTTCCCCAAGGGGAGTAATACATTAAACAGCTGACATAACTTCTCAGGCATTCTGAATACTCTTTTACTTTTCTTTGCAACAAATTCAATAATTTTCTGGTCACTATTTTATGCATATGCTTAGGCTGAATCGGTTCTGATAGGCCTATTTCTCTAACATTGCACAGACGAAAGTTACATTTTGGGATATAAAACTGAGGTTAGCCTTAGCCTATAAAACTACAACCCTCTATAAGATATTTCTGAAATGGATAGCCAACCTATTTTAATCAAATTTCCAAATTAGGGAAAATTTTGACTTGAGCAATACCATCTGCATCTCTTATAGTTTCTCATTATTT
This sequence comes from Nannospalax galili, assembly GCF_000622305.1. NCBI lineage: Eukaryota > Metazoa > Chordata > Mammalia > Rodentia > Spalacidae > Nannospalax > Nannospalax galili. Next base: position 911,605 of record NW_008342276.1, on the reverse strand, counting down.
TCATTCATTTTCCCACAAATATTTTCCTTTTCACTTTTGCCGTTCTTTGGCACAAATGGATTTGAATAGTTGAAACGATACACAGTTGTCTTTGAATTGCATACCAAAATAGTGCTTTGGTTGCAAACACTTAAATCACCCCATTGCTTTGACTGAAGCAGGAGTTAACTGCTATAGGAGTTTTAAAGAAAGGGGCAAAAATAGGAAGACCGTTACTGACCTTTTCCTAAAGTCTGATACTAAAAACAACTACAGATTTGTGAATATCCATCCATACATGGGCGTGTTCATCACAGAGAAAGAAATGAGTTTTAATGTGCTGTTCCACGTTGAAACAGATTTAAACAGTAAGTAGAACATGGAATTTTTGTTGAGGATCTAACACCTAAGATTTTTTGTGTGACTGTTAACAGCTCTACAGATCATTAAAGTCACCAAATTTTTTATCCATGTTTCAATTTCTTATATTCTATGAACAATTAATCATATTAAAAGTACTGCATAGTTTACAACAGCCCTAGATAGTAAGTTTACTAGGCAGCCATGAGAGTCATTGAACCATTCTGACTGTTCTCACTAGCCCTTGATGGATACACATGAGAATCATTAGAACATCCTTTCACAAGTTTATATTTTCTATATGTATTTGGGAATATTCTTAAGCATTCTAATTAGAAATGGAATTTGGTTTTATATACATCTTTTCTAGTGTGTTCAAGATAAGTCTTCCTATTTGTAACTTTTTCACTTTCTTTAAAATGTGTGCCACCACTACATATTCCTGAAGTCACCTGGGTTCTTCAGTTTTCTTTTCCTAGATATGTTTTAATATTTTCAGGGAAGCTAGTGACTAATATGGACATTTGACAAGAGCCAGTGTGATAATTTAATCTTCATTCTCAACTTGACTGGATTTAGGATCTCCTAAGGAACTCAGCTCTGGGTGTGCCTGTGAAGATAGTTCCAGAGTGGTATCACTGAGAAGGGGAAACCTACCCTGAAAGTAAGTAGGTGGTGCCATCCCAACGACTTAATAAAAACAAAAAGAAAGAAGCCAGCTTAGCTCTAGCATTCAGGCTCTCTCTGCTTCCTGACTGCAAGGTGCAATGTGACCAGCTGCCTCCCTATCCTCCCACCACAACAGAGACCTTCTTCTGTTGCAGTGTCTCCCAGCTATGATGCTGTGTACCTCTAAATCATGCACCAAAATAAACCCTTCCATATTTAAGTCGCTTCTTGTCAGATATTTAGTCAGAGCAATGAGAAAAGTAATGTTTAGTTATTCTTTATATATTATATATATATAATTTATTAATTATATTTTATATGTATGAGTGTATTGCTTGCATGTAGGTAAGTGCACCCATATTGTGCGATGCCCACGGAGGACAGAAGAGGCTGTTGGACCCCCTGGGACTGAAGTTACAGGCAGTTGTTGGCTGCCATGTGGGTGCTAGGATGGCTCAGTGGTTAAGAACACTGGTGTTCTTGTAAAACTATTTTTAAAAATTCATTTGAAATTCCTGTGAATTGTCAAATGGA
>NW_008342276.1:860167-909947 GCF_000622305.1 Nannospalax galili | reverse complement strand
GAGGGTGTTGGATCCCCTGGAACTGGAGTTACTGACAGTTGTTAGCTGCCATGTGGGTGCTGGGATTCAAACCCAGTTCTTCTGCAAGAACAACCAGTGTTCTTAACTGCTGAGCCATCTCTCCAGCCCCTGTCTAATTATTCTTAAACCACAAAGGAAACTTCTCTTCCAGTTTAAGAAAGCATGGATGATATATGTGTTGTACATATATATGAGAATGAGGGATTGAGAATGCAGCAAATTGCTGAGCAATAATTAAGTTAGTAAACAATATGATACATCTTAAATTCAACAGGTGCAATTGTGTAAATAACATTTATTTTAAAGAACTGAAATTTCATTAATAAAATCTGGGTGCTTTAGTTATGAATACAGATAATTGTCTTCCTATAATGTGAAGAAAGGAAGCTGTAACTTTTAAATTGTGACTCTTGCAATTTGATACTATGATAGATGCTTTATATCTCTTATTAAAATTATCATCATAACCATCACAGTTAAACAAAAGAGAGGAAAATATAGCATTTAACTACAAGCCAAGGGCCACACATTAATTGGTCATATTAGAAGAAGAGACTTATCATATTTAAAATGTTTGATAAAACAGTGATGGAGGACAAGGCCATGTTGAAGAGTTTTTGTAAGCATGGGTAACAGACGCAGCTGTTTCACGGGTGGGTAACTCTTTTCTTTGACTTATATGTGGGGTGAATGATAGAATTTTCCATTGATAATTGATGAATATTTCAAGCAACACTGCAATGTGAAAGTCTTAGAACTTCTCATGAACAGAAGCTTTCAAATGTGGTTGGACAGCAAGATCCCTAAAGAGCTTATACAAATGTAAATACCCATCACCAGATAATCTACATCTCCAGGTCCAGCAGTGTTCAAGGGCCTTGATGATTATTTTACCTTTTCAGCTTTGGGAATCATTGGTATAGAGAACAACCCAAGCTCTAGGAATCAGGAAAGGAAAACTCAGTAGAAGTTGGAATTATTATATATAATTCACATATAATTTTCCACTGAGGAGCTGAGACATGGATGTGGTATAGCACAAAGAGTAGAAAATAAACTACACATAAAATCCTAACCTATATGGAATGGAAAATGCAGGAACTTGGTACACGCGGCTGTAAGAAACAACCCTCTAAGTTACAGTGAATGGTTGCAATAGAAGTATACTTTTTATTAGATAACAGTTGTTGGTTGGCTTACAGTTCCTAACATGATAATTCCAGGGGTTCTGGGGACATTTAAATTTTAATTCCATCATTTTAAATACTTCATCCTGGCTTATACACACTGAACAATAAAAAACCAACTCTTTCTGAAAATAGTTTACCTGGAAAATGTCCAAGTTGCATCTGCTCCTGTTCCACTGATGAAGGGACATGGCCACCCCTGAATGCAAGCTGGGCGAGTGGATAGGGAAGAACCAAAGACTGCAAATTAAGTACTTTTTCTGCTTTGTGTGTGTGTGTGTGTGTGTGTGTGTGTCTATTGTGCATGTGTTCACTTGTATGTGGGAACATTGTGTACAGGTGCTTGTACATATGAATGCACATGTATATTAACATCCAAAATTGACACCAGGTGTCTTCTTTGATCCCTCCTTCCTTTATTTATTGAGGTAGAGTCTCTCACTGAACCTGGAACTTGTCAATTGCAGCAAATCTAGCTTGCCAGCTTGCCCCAGGGATCCCTTCCTCTATGTCTCCAGTGCTAGGTCTAGAGGTGGCTGCCCTACCTGCCTGGCTTTTACAGGGTTCTGGAGATACCAACTCTGATCCTCCTGCTTGCATGGGGAGTGCTTTATCCACTGAGCCATCTCAGACTGAGGCTGCAAATTATAATCTCTGCCTGGACAGTCATCTCTCAGTAACATAGCAACTTAGCCTAAATTTGGGTACCTAGCAAATCGCTTCCTAGACAGGAGGCAACAAACTTGGAATAAAAATGGTCTTAGCATTACTCCACAATATACTTGGCCTTAATAGTATGCATTTGTGTGTGTGTGTGTGTGTGTGTGTGTGTGTGTGTGGAGAGAGAGAGAGAGAGAGAGAGAGAGAGAGAGAGAGAGAAAGAGAGAGAGGGAGTTTCTACCTGACCACTTCTCATTTTCTAGTCTTCATAGGTACATAAGCTGAATTATGTGCTTATAAATATCCTTTGACTTCATCAGACCTGAGGTTTGAATGTGAGTGTGTGAAGGTAATTCCTAGAAGTAATTAACCAATGCACACACTGCTGTCCTGGGACATCTCATCCCTTTGGGAGGGGCTAAGTGGCTAAAGTAACTGTGGCTGCTGCCCAAGTACTTTTGAATTTTTTTCGTTATACACAGAAATAGGCAATAGAACATGAAAAAAATCAGCTAAATATTCATTTCTGCGTGACACATTTTCAAGAGAATGGAGTTACACATGTGGGTATGATCAAATGGAGGTCCTTTCAGAGGAAAAGCCCTTAGAAGACTGACACCCTCAAGCCCAGAGTGCCAAGGAATAGAGAGAATAAAACCCTGAGAGTTCAAGGCCCCTGAAGATATAAATTTTGTTAGATAAGTAGGTGTGTGAAGAAGCTAAAAGTAATTTTATTTCTTTTGTTACACATTTGATTTGTGTTAAGAACAATCAGTGCTCTCACATAATTAAAGCAGTTCTGACATTTTGGTGTGTTTCATTGTTGGGCTATGCACACAATGTTCCTACTGTCTTTGTTAATGTATTTTGAATAAAGATGGGTTTTATATTCATTCTGACCTTGTGATACTACCTTGAGCTCTGCAGCACTGTATAAAAAGATAAAGGAACTTTATAATGATCAATCTTGTCTATTAATAAAAAATATTCTTATTGCCAAATGGGAAATGTAGTTTGCACCACTCTAAACTGAGTGACAGTTTAGCTATTGAACTTATTTCTAAGGGGCAATGTGGCCTCAGGAAAAATCTTCTCATTTGGTTCCAGTGAATATGAACATATTACTTGACATTGCTCAATAGTAATCTAATCTCCCCCCCTGTACTTTCTAAAGTAAAGAAACATGGATAGATTATTTTAAGAAGGACATTTCCAAAATTGTAAAATATATATTTGGCTTAAGATGGTATGTAGTTTTTCTTCCAAAAGTACTTGTATCATGCATGTTTTGTTTGAGGTTAAATTAAAATAACAGCTAGCTATTACTCTATTGCTAGCATATCAACTTGTTAACTTCACAGAATATGACCAAGACAATTTGAGCACCAGAAAAAGCTAATTGATGTCACAAATTTCATATGGAGAGTTTACCCCAGAGACTATCACAGGCCCTCAGTCAGGACTCATTTAAGTCTAATTTCTAGTCATTGTTAGAAATATTGTGAGCCAGGGGGTGAATTAGACAAAGCAAAGTACTTTCCTTAAACTTTTCAGAAACAAAAAATGCACCTTCATCCTTGAAAGTTCAATTTTCATATCTTCAATAAATCCTTACTCTAGACACTGCTCTAAGCACAGGGGTTAGAGGGGGGAATGAGAAAGACATGCTGCCCGCTCTGCCGAGCTTCATTCTAAGGGGACTATATGTATGCAAGCCTGTGAATACAGGGCTAGTCAGTGCTATAAGAAGTAAATAATGAAAAAAGAGTTATACAGCTATGAGTGAGTATTAATTGGTATAAAGTCATCAAGAAATGCCTTCCTCACTAGCAATATTTGAGCTAGTACCATGCCATATAACTAAGTATAGGAAAATCTATAAAAACAAAGAAACTAGTATAAATTCATCAGTGGCATTCTCCATGTCTTGTGGGATCTTGAGTCCTCATGGCTTCCATGGTGAACCCCTCACAGTCAGAGATATTGTGTCCTTTGCTATGAATGCACCGAGGAAGAGTTACATGATTACACATCCTAGGAGGTCTCAGATTAGACTAGATGGTTCTACAGAAACCCAGATAGAGTGAGAAGTCATGGTACAAAGCCAGATGCCAGAGAAACTCTGTTGTTCTAACAACATGCCAAGTTCAGTGCTCTCCAAAGAAGATAACATCTTTTCTTATGTGTGAATGCCTTTAAGTTAAAGACTGCTGCCTTTGCTTTAGAAGTATTGGGAGTTTGGGCAAGCCCTCAGGAAATCATTGAAAAATCAACCAATTATTATTTCCAAAGACTTTAATCAATCAGGAAAAATGGAATCAGGTAAAGTATATACTATGTGACAAGGTAGAAAACTTCACAATTCATATTTTATTAAGATTTCATCATTGGTCTGGGGAAATTAGTCAGTGAATAAAGAACTTCCATACAAGACTGAAGATTAGAGTTTTGCTCTACAGCATGCACTAGACACCTCAGTATGACGCATGGTGGCTCATCTGCAATCCCAGGGCTCTGAAGGCAGGGACAGGGGACAACAGGGCAAGCTGCTTTGCCAGGCTCCACACTCAGTGAAAGATCCCTGCCTAACTAGATAAACTGGACAGTGATAGAGGAAGACAACCAATGTCAACCAGCCTCCACACGCATGTGCATGTATGTGTATATCCATCCCCACACATGTGCACCCACATACATGCCAACGTGGACATACACATCGGCAAAAAAGATCTCACCATTTGTAGAATGGTCAGTTTTCTGAGCAATCTTGGATCCTTGGGTGTTCTGTTATCTGTGGCTATACAGCTGTTTGCATTCCCTGAATAGTTAGTGGGGAGTCGGGAGGGTGGAGAGAAGGCTGTTGAAAGAGGACTAGAAATATTTTCTCATTATTAGTCTTTAGTTTTTTTGTCTAATGTCCTTTATACAGTCCCAAGTTCTGTCCAGGACACTACACCACATTTATGTCATGTCTCCTTGATAAACACTGGAATAAGGATTCCTAGACTTAGACGTACCCTGTCTTTGATGACCTAAGTAACCTTTACAAAGTCAGGCCCATTGTAGGCGTCCTCTGTTGGAATTTGCCTTATATTTTTCTTATGATCAGACCAGACTTACAGAACAGAGATTAAGTGCCACTGTTGTCTCATCTTAGGAGAGGTGCATGCTGTCAGCTCATGTTCTTCACTCTGACCAACTCAGACTTTAATGAGCACATCTTGCTGAGGTAGTCTGGTCAGATTTATCAACTGTGGATATTCTTTTCTTTTTTCTCCTCTATGGTTTTGGGGATCAAATTCAGAGCCTCATGCATGCTAAGCAAGCGCTTTACAACTGAGCCACATTCCAGCCCTTTTTCTCTTTCATAGATTACTTTCGGGAAGAGGAAGGGACCCATATCTCACTTATCTATGGCATAATATCTCATAAGTTATTTGGAATGATTCCAAAACACATTTGTCTAATGATTTCTCCATCTTATTTATCATTCTAGCAAAATGAATTTATAGATTTTCTTTTATGATTTGAATTTTAGTATCAAGTATCATTTTATTTATATATTTGAACACAAACTTCAAGTTTTTACCATGGAACACTTTCAAAAGGCTACTACACATTTTGACATAGCTCTACCAATGAACAAAAACAGTTTTGTGGAAAGATCTTTGGTTTTTGGAAACACAAAGCGCCTCTGGTTTCTCTTGTCCGTTTGTGTTCCCAGGCTCAGAAGCAGGTATTTCTCTAAGGAGACTTGGTTATTTCTGTTGAGGATAACAATAAAAATCAAGATCTGAACAATGGGTGCATTCGTTGTTACTAAACAATTTTTTGTACAAGACCCTCTTGGATGACATAGCAAGAAGCCCGATATGTACATACAGTAGAAATACTCTGTCTAGTCATTTGTGTTCATATCAAATGATTGTACTAAAGCTTCTAACTCTAACCTGTTAGAAAATAGCTCATTTTTAGCCTCTTTCCTTACTTGCCTCTAACTTCTTACTCTAATAATAAAAAAAATCTTGACCTGGTGGTGCACTTGGGAGGCAGAGGCAAGTTGATCTCTGAGTTTGAGGTCAGCCTGATCTGCATAGTGAATTCCAGACCAACCAGGGCTACATGGTGAGACCCTGGTTAGAAGAAGATTTAAGAAGAGGAAGAAGAAGAAGAAGGAGGAGGAGGAGGAGGGGGAGGGGGAGGGGGAGAAGAGGAGGAAGCGACTACTACCACTGACCATTCATTTACTTAGTATTTCGGTTCCAGTTCACACATTACACACTTCATTTTTTTATAATTTCTCTGTCATTGCTCACACATTATAACAGGGAGAGAGAGAGAGAGAGAGAGAGAGAGAGAGAGAGAGAGAGAGAGGGAGGAGAGAGAGAGAGAAAGTTTCAAGACTTTTCATCCATATCCCATTTGGGACACAACTATATCAAATAGAATGATTATATAATTTCCTTTTGTCTTGCGTCTTAACACAGTTTTTCTAAGTTTGTCTATGTCAGGACCTTTTTTCTTATCACCCCCTTCAGTGATGTCATTTCATACATTCATAATACATTTAGTTCATTTTAGGCAAATTCTGAATTTCCCTTGTTCTCCTAAATAATATATTTTTAAAATTTGCATGTATTAATATTCACTCTCTGTGCTTTGAGTGTCTATGGGCTTAAGCAATGTATATAAAATCATGCAAAATGTTTTCACTAATCTTAAAAACAATCCATTGTGTTTCATCCATTCAACTCTCTCCATTTGCTCAATGCCTGGCACCCAATGAATCTTTTACTGTATCTATGGTTTTGCCTTTTTTACAATGTCAAATAGAATCATACAGTATGCATTCTTTTCAAACTGGCTTCGTTTACTTAGCAATATACATTTGCATTTTATCCATAGTTTTAAGTTGCTTGATAGATCCTTTCTTTTTTCTCTCATGGACTAATACTTCACTGTGAGGAGAAACCTATTTTATCTATTTACTCCTTCAAGGTCATCTTGATTATTTTCAGTGTGGTACAATTATGAACAATCTTGTTCTAAACAACAGGTTTTTGAGTGAATGTAAGTTTTCATATCTCTTGAGTGAATATCTAGGATTGCAATTGTCATATGATCTACTAATACTATCTTCAGCTTTGTAAGGGCTGCCTGTTTCTCAGTAATTGGATTTTTTGCATTCCCAACAGCAATGACAGTCTGCTGTTCAACATTCTTCACAGTGACAGGTACACTCACTTTTTTTTTTTTGCGATGGGGTATTTTTTGTTTATTTATTTGTTGCATTTCATTTCATCAAATCAATATCAATATGTGGATTCTTTTCCTAAGTTAGCTCACTCAAGTCAGGGACTTTAGTAGTAAACGATCTGAAAAGCTACTTGAAGGAAGGGACCATTTTGTATACTTCTTTGATGAACAAATAACAGGTGTTTAATAACGGCCTGTTACATTGGGTTGACTTGAATTAAACTGAAAGAAGAGGCAGTCGTTAAAATTGCTGGGGGAGAGATGGCTTGCCTGTCTCCTGTAAGTAGGGCGTCAGTGTTTGGGATAATCCTGTTAAGGGTACATTGATGACCTAGAGCCTGATGTAGGTAGACTCCTACCAATCATAAAAGAAGAGTCTGCGGGCTGGCTGGAGAGCTGGCACAGTCGTTAAAAGGCTCAGGCTCATAACCAAAAAGACAAAATACTTAGGTTATTATTTTAAGTGTGTAATGGCATCTCATTTAAATTTCACATTTTCATGAGAACAAAACATTTTTTCATATGCTTATTTTTTATCCATGTATCTCCTTTGGTAAAGTGTCTGTTCAATTTTATTTATTTAGTTTTTATTCAGCTTTTTCATTCTGTGTTAAAAGTTGACTTACTGCTGAGTTGTAGAATTCTTTGTACATTTTATATATAAACTTTATGTAATTTTTTGCCATTTTATGGATTCTCCTTTTACTTCCTTAGCAATCTCTTTTATAATTCAGAAGGTTTTAATTTTAATAAAATCCAACTTATTATTTTCTCTTTCCTAGATACTGCTTTTGGTTCTATACCTAGAAACTCTAACCAAGTCCAAGTCATTTTTCTCCTACATTTTCTTTCACAAATTCTACAATTTTCCACAATCCATTCTGAACTCACCTTATTTATAAGACATAGAATCTGCATCTAGGTTCAAATTTCACATATGGACATTTTATTGTCCCAACACTAGTTGGAAAAATTGTCTTTTCTTCATTGATAGCGCTTTTGTGTGTTAGTCAAAAACAAGTCGATCAAATTTGTATAGGTCTGCTTCTCCACACTCTGTTTAATCTTTTACCGATAGCATGCTGCATTGATCACGGTTGCTTGTAGCAGGTTTCAAGATAGGTGGTGTAAGTCTACCGATGTTTTGCTTTGTTAGAACCATGTTGACATGTCTATGTATTTGTACTTCCTTTCCATGCAAACTTTAGAATGAGTCTTTTTCATATATGAAAAGCAGAAGGCTGAGATTTTCATATATGCACTGTATCCATAAATCAAGCTGAGTGATGCTATTTTAACAATAGTCCTCCAGTTCATGATCAGAATGTATTTCTATTTATTTATATCTTCTTTGACATTTTTCACATTTTAATAGATTTATAGCTATGTATTTCTTTCCTCTTCCTTCTTTCCTTCCTTATTCCTTCCTTCCTTCCCTCTTTCTTCCCTTCCTTCCATTCTTTCCTTCCTTTCTAGTGCTAATATAAATGTTATTTTTGTTTGTTTTCTAAGATGGGATCTCCCTGTAGCAGCAGTTAGCCTGACACTTGCTATGTAAACCAGGCTGGCCTTGATCTCACAGCCACCTGCCACTGTCTCCTGGGTGCTGGAATTAAAGGTATACATGCCCAGCTTTATAAGTGGTATTTTAAAAGTTTTTATATTTCAAATTTTATGAGCTCATTGATTATATACCAAAGGGCAACTGATTTTTTTATTAACCTTGTCACATTGTACCAGTTACATTATTTCAAGAATATCTTTGTAGATTAATTGCATTTTTTGAGTTGCAAATGGTCTTTTTGTCAATGTATAGTTTTCATTGAATTTGTGAGCATTTCATACAAAACATCTTAAACATCTTTATCCCTCCCACCTTCACACTCCCATAGTGCCCCCACACCCGTCACTGGAGTTCATGCATTTTGTCATATATGTTAAGGTTTATTGAGTCAAGTTACTGTAAATGGGCATAGTATTAAAATGGCTTCTATGACCTATAGGTTAGTGTATCTATCAACCCTCATCAAAGAAATCTTTTCTTTATTCTTTAAAAAATATTTTTATTGATTTTTGTGCATTTCATATAATAGATCTTAATCAAATATAAACCCCTCCAGAACCCCTCCCTCATCCCCAATACCCCCGAACTGGATTTCATGCATTCTGTCATATATGTTAAGGCATATCGAGTCAAGTTAGTGTATCCAGACATTCCTCAGTGCAAGTTTATTCACTAGGGTCTAGTCAGCCTACCTAGAGTCAGTCCCTTAAAGAAGGTCAGTTCTTCCTCACCCAGCAACCAAAAGTTCTTTGGCAAATGTTGGGGCCTGCTGCCTATTTCCTCAGTTCCGTGCTGGGTTTTTGTGACGTTGGTTTGTATAGATCTTGTGCATACTGATAAGTTCATATGAGCAAGGTTCCAGAGGCCTGGAAGACAGCTTCCTTATAATCTTGCACCAACCCTGGCTTTTACAATCATTGCAATTTTTAAAGAAAATAGTGTTATTGTGTAATGAAGTAAAGTGAGTTATTTTCTTTATACTATGTACACATTTCTTTCTTTTATTATTGTGGTAACTAGGACTCCCATTATGTTGATGGACAGGTGGATGAGAGATAATATTGACTTTTCCAAATCTTAATGGGAGAAATATCTAGTCTCTCATTGTTAACAATGAAATCGATTAAAAGCTTTTTTATAAATATTGTCAAGTGTGCTTTCTATATGTATTGATATATATTTAAACTTAGGCTGTTGATATGGTGATTACATTGGTTGAATTTTGTGTGTTGAATCAGACTTGCATGACTGGAATGAATTCCATGTGGTCAATGTGCCCTAGCATGTCTGTAATTTCAGGTGTTTGGAGGCTGAGGCAGGAGATTGCCATGAATTCAAGGCCAGCTTGAGCTAAAATATTGAGAACTTGTCTCAAAACCAACAAAACAAACAGCCACAATAAAAATACTGAAGGAGGAAAAGGTAGAGGAGAAGAAGGAGGAGGAAGAGGAGAAGAGGAGGAGGAGGAGGAGACAATATTCATCTCCGTTAAAACTTTCTTTTGAAGTCTTTGTCTGAAATTGACATAGCTACTCCAAGAAATAGTTGTCATTCCTCTAGTCTTTGCTTATTCGAGTCTTTATATTTTGGTGGTTTCTTGTAGACAGCAGATGGGGGAGTTTTCTTTTTTAAAATTTAATATTCCCCTTCTTTTAATTAGAGCTTTTGGACCATTCACATTTAAGTGATCATTTGTATAACTGGATTAATATCTGCCATTTTTGTAATTTCTAAACATTTTTTATTGGATTTTGTGTATTTCATTCAGAAAATCATCTTTATACCCTCCTTCCCCTTTGGAACCCCCCCTAAAGCCTCCCACAGTGTGGTTCATATGTTTTGTCATTTGTATTAGGGTCTATTATGTAAAGTTAGTCTCCCCAGATGTCCCTCAGTCCAAGTTCATCCACCGAGGTTTAGTCAGCCTATCTAGAGTCCCTCCCTTTAAGATCAGCACTTCCTCACCCAGCAGTAATCAGCTGCCAATAATTCTTCAACTAAGATTGGGGCTTGCTGTTCATTTCTACAGTTCTGTACTGGGTTTTTGTCTGCCTAAGTTTTCATGGGTCTCGTGCATGCTGACACCATTGCTGTAGGTTTGTATGAGAAGGCTTCCAGGTGTCTGTAGGACCATTTCCATATGGTTATGCACTTCTTAATCTTCGCACTCCAGTTATACCACTCCTTAGTGTATACCCAAAGGACTCATCCTATTGCAGAGATACTTGTATAACCATATTTGCTGTTGTTCTCTTCACAATGCCTAAGAGGTGAAAGCAACCTAAGTGCCCCTCAACTGACAAGTGGTTAATGAAAATGTGGTACATTTACACAATGGTGTTTTACTCAGCAGGAAAGAAAGATGAAATAATGACATTCGCAAGTAAATGGATGGATATAGAAATGGTTATACCAAGTGAAATAACACAGACTCAAAAACAAAAGACATATGTTCTCCTTCATTTGCAGATCCTAGCACTAAATCCTTATAAACAGAGTTTATTACAGTTATACCACTGGTCACACACAGAGATTCTCTGTGAATTACCCAAGCCTAAGTGGCACATCAAGGATGCAACCTCTAGATCTAAGGCTCATGGAACATAGAACAAGGGATAAAGAGAACACTGATGCTTCTTTCAGTTCTCATCAATGAAGCTCCCTCATGCAGCAGAGGGCCAGAGACACAAAAGACTACAAATGGCCAAAACACAGAGAAAAAGACTCTTCTGAGTGTGGGTCCTTGGACAGGACTCCTGTATTGATGTCCACCCCCAAAGGCTCAGGGACCATTGTGGAAGATGGGACACAAAGATCATATTTTTAATTATTTTAATTGCGTTTTCTCTTTTTCTTTTTTCCTTCATTGTTCTCATTTTGTGAGGTTTCATTATTTATTTATTTATTTATTTATTTAATTTATTTGTATTTGTATGAGTGTTTTCCCTGCAGGTATATAAGTGTGCCTATGGGTACAATGTCCACAAAGGCCAGAGAGGATGTTGGATCCCCTGGAACTAAAGTTATGGACAGTATGCCATGTAGGTGCTGGGAACCAAACCCAGGTCCACTGCAAGAGCAGCCAGTGCTCCTAATCACAGAGCCATCTCTCCAGTCTTCATTTTGTTGTCCTAATGAAGCATTTTACATGATTACATTTATTTCCTCTTTTAGCATGTAAATTACAATTTCCTTTTAAAAAGTTAGTTGCTTTCTTGGGTTTTGCATCACACATTTTAATTAATCTAAATCCATCCTAAAATAACACATAACACACTGCTTCTGTCTATTGCTAGAACTGTTTACCAGAATATTCCTGATTCCTCTTTCTGTCTCTGTATTAGTTACTTTTCTGTTGCTGTGATAAAATACCATGACCAATGGCCACTTATGGAAAAATGTTTATTTTGACTTATGGTTCTAGAGGGATAAAAGTTCATCATTGTAATGAGGCATGGCAGGAGGTAGCTGTGGTAGATTGAGCAGGACAATGAGAACTCACATGTTTAACCAGAAACAGGAGGCAGAGAGAGCAAACTGAAAGTAGTCAAGGCTATGAACTCTCAAAGCCTGTCCCCAGTGACACACTTCCTCCAGCAAGGCCACACCTTCTATATAGTCCATGATCTCTCCTAAATAGCAGAACCAACTGAGGACCAAGTGTTCAAATACTGGAACCTATGGGTGACATTTCTCATTCAAACCACCCTACCTCTATGATATTACAGTAATTTGTTTTACTTACCCTTATGCCAAAATAATACAACACATTGTTGTGTTTTCTATCAATTAAGAATAAGAAAAAGGAATGGAGACATGACTCAGCAATTAAAGAATAAGAAAAGTGAAGGATTCCATTTTACCCTTAGTCTTTCTTTGACATCTCTCTTTATATAGATTCAAATTTCTGACATCATTTACATTGTCTCTGAATAACTTTTGGGGTTTTATATGTTTGTTTCCTTGTTTATTTGTTTATTTTGAGACACTGTCTCCTTGTAGCCTTAACTGGCCTAGAACTTGGTATGGCTACCAGGCTGGCCTTGATTTCACAGAGATTCACCTGCTCCTGCCTCCCAAGTATAGGGAATATAAGGGTGCACCACCATACCCAACTGAAAAACTTAACAAGTTTCAAGGCATACCTAAAGATACTTTATTTTTATTTGTTCAGTTTTATTTAATTTATTTTTGGGTTTGTCTAAAGAGTTTTTAATTTCTCCAACTTCTTTCAAGATGATCATTGTCTTTGGTTATTTGCAACTGGAAAATGATGCCTAAAGGTAGACTTTCTTCCCACTATTTTATCCTGCTCTATTTTCTCTGAGATTCTTGGTGTCATTTGTTCATTGGATCTCTTTCATTTATTTTGGAAAGTCAACAGCCATTAATAGTCCAGTATTTTCTGTTCCATTCTCTGTTTCTTCTTCTGTTATTCTAATTACAAGCATTTATCCTTTGATATGAACCCACGTTCCTTGTAAATTCTGGTTATTTTCCCTTGTGCGATCTTTTTCTTGAATTCAGTTTGGATATATCTCTGGGCCTCTACTCCTGCTTACTGATTCATTCTTCAGCTGCGTCTAGGCTACTGGGAAGCTGTAGAACACACTTTTTCATTTCTGTTGCAACAGTTTTTATTTCTAGCAATTGCTTTCCATTCTTTCCTCCTATATTACCACGTGCTCTTGCTTTTAGTTATTTTTCCTGGAGAACCTTGAACATATTAGTCATTGTTATTTTATATGCTCTTTTCAGTCATTCCAACCTCTGTGTGATAGCTGAGTCTTAGATTTTGTACCTTCAGACTGTATTATTTTCCTTAGGTTTGAAAGCCTAATTTTGTTGTTGTTGTTGTTACTGAAAGCTGACCACATATAGGTAATAGGTATTTGCATTTGTTTTTTCTTATTTAGCACACATTTCCTTATGGCATTTCCATACATCTTGGGTTCACTTAACAGAATGCTCCTGCCATGTCACTGGTCATCCTTGTACTCTGTTATCCACAGGATCCCTCTTTCCACCTTCCTGTCACTTGTATTCTATTACCTTCCCCAGCTCTCCCCCTAAAGCCTCCTTATTATCTCTCTAATATATTCTATCACCCTTTACATCCCTCATGCCTTAAAACCTCTCTGTCCCCTTTCATCATCCCCTTTCTAGTTTTACCCACACTCACTTCCACATAAATACAAAATACAAAACTTAGAAACTAGGATCCACATATGAGAGAAAGAATATTCATATTTGTCTTTCTAAGCTTGGGCTACCTCTCTTAATAAAATATTTTCCAGGTCTATCCATTTTCCTGCAAATTTTATGATGGCTGAATACAATTTCATTGTTTATATAATGCACAACATTTTTATTATCCATTCATCAGTTGGTGACTATCTAGTTAGATTACATTCCATTACTATTGTGAATAGAGTAGTTAAAAATTGGATAGTCTGCTGGGTGTGTTGGCCCACACCTTTAATCCCAGCCCTCGGGAGGCAGAGACAGGTGGATCTCTGTGAGATTGAGGCCACCCTCATCCACATCATGACTTCCAGGTAGGCTAGGACTAGCGAGAACCTGTCAAAAAAACAAAGAAACAACAACAATAAAATGTGAATATACACTGAATCTAAAGAACTTTTGTCAACTGATGGTTACTAGGAGGGGGAAAGAAGGTGTCTTACTGGGATGGGACACTTGGTGGGCCCAGCGGATGAATCCATACTCAAGGACATTTGGGGGGTACAAATCAGACTCTATAGGCTGTATTATAGTTACAAGATATACAAGAAAGAACATTAAATTAGGTGGGGGCAGTGGAGGGAGGTGCGGATTGGTGAGGGCACCTAAACATCATCAAACTATATTGTATGAAAATGGCAAAATTTTAATAAAAAGTAACAATAAATAAATATCAGAAAATGAAAAAGTATGGATATGAAAGTATTTCTGTATTAGTATATAAAGTTCCTTGGGTATATGTCCAGGAGTAGTATAGCTGAGCCATATGGCAGTAGATCTTAAGGGAATAGGACTTTAGTGTGATGATTGATGTTAATCTGCGTAGGAGATTAAAGCTTCAAAATCCTTTAGTGTCCTATTGTCTCTTCTTGAATTTATGATCCATGAAACACTGCTCTTCACAAATAACCTGTATCATGAAGTTCTTGCAGATGTTACTTTGCTAGTGTACTAGAAGTCTGTTGGTGTGACTGAAGTATGGGTAAGGAGAAATCTTCTACAATCTCACTATTAAACCTAGAACTGGATGTGCCTGTGTCTAGGGCTCATGGCTCCCAATGGTTTCTTTATGTTATAGCTTTACCTTTTCTTTCAGTGACCAGAGGATTACTAGTTTGTCTTCTTGAACTACCGATACATCATAACTATTTATGTGCCCCTCTCCATCTCAGATGAAACAGAAAAGCTAGAGTAGGTGCAGTTGGTCCCCTTTCAGTGGGGTGTGGCTCTCACAAGATTCCATTTTTCCCTTCTCTCTTCCAAAGATAAATTTCATTAAAATGTCTATCTTCTCATGCCAAGAAAAGCACTGTGGTCTCAGGAGTTCCTCATCCCTGTGCTAATCCACACTCAACCTCCAGAAACTCATCAAAATTACAATGTATGTGTTTCTACCAGTTTATGGCTCTGGCAGCTCTTGCCTACTGTGACTACTTCTCAGCATGACCTTCTAGTGAGCCTGAAGTTCTTGGTCTTGAGGTGGAAGTGGACTCTATATCCCCATTTTTCTTTTTAATTCAGAAAGGAGCATTATTTTTATTTTGCTTGTTATTAAAATATGAGCATTGACACCTTATGGAAACACCATTCCCAGTAGTTTACAAGATTGCCTATGTCAAGTAAAGCAAACACTGTTCCTTAAAGCTTTCAAGAGACATTAGTTTTAGAAAAACAGGCTCAGAGGAATGTTTTAACCACATAATTTCAAAAACATGTATTAAAGCAATTTTTGTGTATCTATAAGTATGCAACTTGCACTAATATGGTTTGAGAAGTTTTAAAACCATGTGTATCAAATTTATCAAACAAAAATACGAGAACCAGAATCTGACCAGAATGAAGGCCATTGAAAGAAATATTTATTTGAATGATCCTTCAAGTAAGAATAATTTTCTTTATTTTATATCTAAATGCTTAAATGTCTTAGGTGCTGAACTAAATTATTTTAACTGTAATAAACCCTAGGCCTTCCTGCATAAAGTAATTTATAATACATTCTTCAATATCAAAATCAGGAAGCAAAACATTTTGAATCAAAAGAAATAAGCAAATATACTATGTATTCAAAGAGTGGGGTGATGATCATGGAAGGAATGAGATCAAAATGGAATACTGACAGTCAACTAATTTATGTATTTTCAATTTTTCTGCCAGGAGACATGGTCACCTGCCAGAATATATATTTTAGTACTAAGCTTTTAAGTAACTGAAAACTCTACTTAGAAGTTATAGAATACCTTAGCATAGTACAAAGAATGTATCTGGGTATACAGTGCTACTCAGTTACAGATATTTGATGTACTTAGCTCTTTTCAAACATTTTATTTCTGCATTTAACCTGAGAATATTCAATTGATGTCATTAATAGTAATATTCTCACAAATTTTGCTTGAAAGATGTGAAATTTCAACCATACTTTCTGACACTTAGATTTTAAAAGTGCTCAGACTCAATGACACATATTTCTGAGACTTATTGGAATTGTAAATATTGAGTATTAATCTGTTTCCCCAGTGTATTGATAAGAGATTTTCTGCATGATACATACAAACAATTATGTGTCTTTCTGTTACATTTGCTACAAGGTAGCATGTGGTGTTTTATACCATACATACCTAGGTTCTGGTAATTATTTTGCTCACTTAGTGTGTTCATGCATGAGGTAAAAGCCAGCATCTCTCACTCAAGCCCATTATACAAACGAGGAGCCTTTGTTCTTTCACGTTTGTTGGTAGGCACTAACATGGATACTGTGAACCTATTGGAGATGGAAGTAATGGGGTGAAATTGCTCACATCATTACTTTAAATTGAAATGCGGGCACCTCATCTGCATGGAAGTCATGAGACTGTTTTACCTGAAAGATGAAAACATTGGATATGGAATTTCAAACAACAAAACCCCAGTGTACTTTAAAGCAGTTTTTTTTCTCTCCTCCAGAAGATGAACCAGCATAATAATAATTAGAAATCCCTTGAATTTGTCTCTAGCCACTTCAGTCCCTAATTTCAATCTTTGTGTAGAAAGCCAACATTTTTAGAAGAGAAAGCACATACCCATAAAAACAAAAGCTGTATTTTTGATTGTTGTGTGCTACTACATATTAATTTTAGATTCATTATTAAAGGGAAAATATCTATGCAAGCCAATTTTGTTTGATGAAATCTCATGAACTTGTATGCATGAACATTTCAAAAGATTTTTTCTAATAATACTTTTTTGTCTGCTTCAGTATAAGAGAATATTCAGAGAAAATGTGGCATTTTCAGCACCAGCTATTTTAAAGCAGATGGACTGTGTCAATCTTCAGGATGGTCTCTGCTTTTGTTCTTATAGAAATTATAAATAGCCAGAAGCTATGGGGAGTCATACTACACAATCTAGTAAAAGTTGGGGAAATTTTTCATTTTCTGAGACTAACATAATAGTAATAATTGCGCTCCATGGTCTCTTTCTTACTAATTAAGTCTGCAGCTATGATAGTCAGCTACCGAATCCTTTCGAATTTGTACTTATACACTTAGTGCTACTGATGGACTCAGAAATATTCTTCTATACCTGAGAGGGTTTGTCCTCTATTTCTCTAAAACACTGAAAGGAATAAAAAGGGAGATGTTTACATGACTTCTATCACATTCTCCTGTCAGTCTGCCTTGTACTCCTAATTTGGCCTTCTGGCATATACCATAGGTGAAGTGCCCATCTCCTACTTAAATCCAGGCATCAAGCTTGTATGTGTGATCTTATGGTCTCTTTGGTACTTCTCATCTGTCTGATACCATTAGCCTTTTCTGTCTTGTAGGTCATCCCTAGCATATTCTCCCACCTTCCAAAATAAAAGGAAGAGTCAAGGAGATGGCTCAGGGAGTGGGTAAAAGTACCCATTTCCAAGCTTGACAACCTAAGTGAGGTCTCTGGGACCACATGGAAGTAGGGGAGAAGTTCAAGTTGTGCTTTGACTTACCGTTGTGTGTGCAACAAACCCCCCTCCCCCACCCCCAGTTAATAAATAAATTTAAAAAAAAACAGTTAACGGAAGTAAAAGAAGTCTTCTGGATTGTTCTGTGCTATTACTTTTGTTGACCCCTTTGCTTGTTGCTTTAATGCAGCCTTTTTTTCCCCCTAGATGACAATCTAGGTTGTTGACAACCTGAACGATGGGGTTCTACAAGGCTTGGGTATCGGTCCTCTCCTACAGGCATGCCCTGGGACTCTCATTCACTGTTACAGGTATAAAGATCATCTATGGTAAAAATTCCTAACTTTACATGCCCCCCATTAATTCTCCATGGAAATCTGGTATTTCATATCTAACTGGCAACCCGTCATCTCCAAGTAGGTTTCTTTAGATGTACTAAACTCAGCAATTCAAAACGTTATCTGCTTTTCATTCCTTTAAAACTACTTTACCAGTCTTACCTTTTCAGTAGAAGGCAGCTTTATCCTTCCTCGTTTTGGGGATAAATTTGGGAATCATGCTTACTTTTCCATTTCTTTCATGTGGCACGTCTAATCAGTTAGAAAATGCACAGCTTCATTTCCAAAATATAATTAGAATTCCACTGTGTTTTGCAGTTCCATTGCTACTACTGTCCACTGTGTCTCACCTGGTCCTCTGCAATTTGCTTTCTAACAGGTTCTCCTGGGTCTAGGAACTTGCTTCCATCAAATTTACTTTTTTATACAGGGTCCAAAGTGATTCTTTATACACATGCAGAGCATGTCATCCCTCTTGAATTTTTTTCAAGAACATTTCATTTGTCAGAACAAAATCAGAAGCTCATTGGCTATCAGGATCTTGCTCTGAACTCTTCAGCTCTCTGATTCCTGTGACCTCTATTGAAAGAATTCAGATGACACATACAAAGGAAACCACAGAAAATAAGCAGGGTTTATTACAGATTACAGTGAAGCACTCTCAAGGGGTGAGACTGGGCCATGTACAGGAACAACAGTGCTGACCTACACTTTAAATAGGTTTAGAGCTATTTAATTTTTTAAAAATCATGTTTTTTCTGCATGTATGTGAGTACAGCCATGCTGTGCAGTGCCTATAGAAGCTAGAAGAGGAGTCAGATCCCCTCGAACTGGAGTAATGGACACTTATTAGCTGTCATGTGGGTGCTGGGGACCAAAACCAAGTCCCCTGTAAGAGCAGCCAGTGGTCTTAACCACTGAGCCATCTTTCCAGCTCTGCTTTATACTATCTGTAAAGTCTCTAGAACAGATGGCTTCTCCTGAAGGTCATTTTCCCACTGAGGTAACTTAACTGGCAGGTTCATTTCTACTAGCTCTAAAGGGAGGAGACTATGGTATGCCCTTGTTCTTTTCCAGAAAGCCTCTGCCTAGATAACAATCATCTGGCAGTTCAGAATGTGATGTTTCCATCCACAACTTTGGACAGGGCTCAGATACCATTCTTTTGACTAGTAATCAGAGTCCTATAATTTTACTCTTTGGTTTTACAAGTGGCCGATTATGAAGGAGTCATCCTTTTTAAATAACCTTTAGGATTGATAGTATCCAACTAGTAACCCAACACATTTAGAGATATTCCTAAATTAATATGCAATTAAATTAAAACTGAAAGTCCATGGTATTTTCCAAGGGCCTGGTCCATCCCCAAACTGGGTTTTCAAAGACCCTTGTTTCTCAGTTATTCTGTGAATTATAGGTGTCATCCAAGACACTGGGCTGTGGGGTGGAGAAGATGAAGGATTGGCACATTAGCACATGCATCATGCATACACTCAGCCCCTTGGGCCAGCACTATGTAAGGTATGGATTATGGGATGTATATATTCATCTTCTCTGAAAACATTTCAATTAAATAGTACTGTTATTCTTATCTTACAGGTGACAGTGACACAGCTAATAATTGTTAGCAAGAGGATACAAATTCATGTTTATTATGGCTCAGATATCAAACTATTGTCATTGGAGAAGATATAGACTCTGGTACACCTTGAGGTCTACACTACATATACTGGGCTTTAGTCTCAGAGTACCCTGGGTCATTTGATGGTATTGTTTTCATCTTAATAAATTCTCCTCTCTGTAGAAATGACAACACTCTAGTCATATGCCCAGCAGTTTTTCTCTTTTTTCACATCTCTAGTATTTCCATTTCACAGATGCTCTTTTGCAGAGATTAAGAATTCAAACCATAAACGTTAATTACAACTTATTCCTCTTGAGTCACCAAGTGTAATGTGTTCTTTTGACCTTTCCCTCTTCCTAAGAAAGACTGATTCTCTTCCCTACATAGGAACAAATTTAAAAAAAAACAACTTTATTTTCAGTTTAAACATCATAGATCTGAGACACTGTCTCCAAGTCTCACCTTTCTGTTGAAAGTGGTCTAGGTGTGCCTCATAGTATAAGCTGAGCCAGGGTGTGCTGCACTGTCAGCTTTATACTGAGAAAGTATTGTTTTCTTTCTTTTCCATAGGCCACTGTGGGTCACACCTGGTGACTCTGATGATTAGTCTACTTCTTTCCCATCATGCTCAAATACCCTGAGGTCTCCAGTTTGCTCTAAGAGGAACAGAAAAGCAACGGGTGCCCAGCTTAAATACTGCTTCCCTTCAACCCAGAACATGCTGCTTCTACTTTCACTCAACTGACCAGAGCTTGTCTTGTCCTGACTAGCTAGCTGTAAGAAGGCCAGAGAGCATATGGTCAGTCAATAGTGCTTCTGCCAATCACAGTCACAAAAGGGAGTGAATCAACTAATCTCTTTTCTAACACTGACACTATTATATGATAGCTCTGTGTTTACACGTTTTTTTTCCTCATTACAACTATGAGCACTTGGAGGGCTCTTTTTAGCTATTTGTCTGTTTTATCTTTGTGTTGCCCCAAGTTCCTAGTTAAATTAAGGTTGACTCAATGTTGCTGAAATACATCAAATAGATAGTCCTGTGTTTTGGACAACATTCCCACGAAAGAAAGACACTGAGATAGGAATTAGTGCTAAGGACATGATTTATTAGGAAATCTTTTAGACTCAGAAAATTTGGCAGAGTGGGGAAGGACTAGTGCTTAGAGGGAGAACTGAGCTTTGAAGTGGTCTCACTGGAAGTCTCAGCTGACCTCAATGCAAGATCTGGATCTAATGTAGCCTGGCAGAGTTGTCCCAGTGAAATTATAGTGAAAGCAGCATTTTAAAAAAGCTTTTATTATTTTTATTTTATGTGTGTGAGTGTTATGCCTCCATGTAAGTAAGTGCACCTGTGTCATTCAGTGCCCAAGGAGGACAGAAAAGGCTGTTGGATCCCGTGGAACTGGAGTTACAGACAGTTGTTAGCTTCTGTGTGGGTGCTGGGATTCGAACCCCGGTCTTTTGCAAGAACGGTCAGTGTTCTTAACCGCTGAGCCATCTCTCCAGCCCCCGAAAGCAGCATTTTTTAAAAGATGAGAAGGTATGAATCTGAGACCAGTCATGAGAAAGGTTCGTGGAGTTTCACGAATACAAAATAAGCCCTTGCATTACTAAAGATGAAAATCTGTTACCACATTGTGCAGCTGTCAATGCATGTGCAATGCAAAACACAGAGCTCCTGGAAAGAACTACTTTTCTTGGGGATAGGGCTTCAGTTTTACTTGCCTGCAGTAGCCATTGAGTACAGACTAACACAGAGAAGGACAGCTTGATGATGAATGAGTCTGTCTGATTCACTTGAGGATAGTGAGCAAAGTTGCACAGTCCTAAAGAAGCGGCCTTCTTAGTACAACAGAAGTACTCACTGCCACTTAGCAAAAGGTAAGGACACTCCACTGAGTGTGTATTTGAACTGTCCTGTGGCAACAGACGGTTTTGCAATTCTCATAAGAAGATTCATATCTGATAGTCTAATGTACCCAAGTTCAAAAATCCAAATCATTCTTCTTAACAACATGATTTGATAAATTTTAGCACATTCACTTTGTTGAAAATCAAATTTCACCGTCATTTTAACCACATCTTCAAGATTCAGTTTCATAGCTAGTAGAGACAAAGTCAATGTTTTCAGATTAGTATGTGTTTACAATCACATCTATTTAGTTCTATGGGTAATGTAAGCTTCTGAGTTAGCATTAGGTTCCATCCCTACTTTTGGTCAATTTAAAACTAGCTCAGATGAGTAAAAACCATTTTTCTAGAGAGAATTTTCATGACAACATTAAAACTACATTATGTAAATCCAGAGCAATTATTAACTTCTCTATAGGCCTCAGTAAATAATGAGTTAGGACTAGCTTAGCATTTAAACTGACAATACTAACTTTATAAACACCACATAATTTTTGGTGTTGTGATACCTCAAAGCTTATCTCTTCTCTGTGTCTTAAATCAGTCTACATATCAAAGTACCAAATATTGATTAATGGAAAATGACAGGAGAAATTTATTCCTCACATTTCTGGATGCTGAAAGCCTGAGTCAGTTTGGTGTCTGTGTGGTTGTGTTCTGAAGAGGACACTGCTCTAGGAGCCTGACAACTGACTATTTCACAAGGTGGAGTTAGGGAAGAAGAGTTCCTTGGGTTTGTTTTACATGATTACTCATCCCTTTTGGGCACTGTTCTCATGGTCCAATTTCTTTCTACTGGCCCCACCTGATAGAGGCTAGAATTTCAACCTAAGAATTTTGGAGGGTCACCAACCTATAATCTAGAATATCTATTCTCTTCCTCTGTCCTAAAAACGGAGTTTTTAAAACCCTGAACTAAAGCCCTATGATTGGTAGAATGTGTGTGCTCCAAAGTTTCAAAGACTGGATTTGCTTTATAAGTCTGTCTGATACCCTTTCCTTTGGGTATTCAAGGGAATTGTAGAAAGCAGTTCCATTACAAACACATAAATGTTTACTTTTAGTCAAGTCACGTGCCAGTTGGAGGAGAGATAAATTAAAAAGGACATACATTAAGACACAGCCTTATGGTAAAGTTGTTCACAGTGTTTTGGAGACATGGGTATGTGAATAAGAGAGTTTACCAGTTTAGAGACACTATAATAGATGAAGATTCAAAATACCATGGGAACACATTATAAAAGAACAGAAAATTCTGCATGTAGGAGTGTTAAATAAGCTGAAGTCAAATTTTGCATGTAACAAACTATTTCAAATTTTCAATTGCTTGCCACAAGCATTAAGTTATATGCTCATAGTTCTGTAAGTCAACTGTACTTTGACTGTCGTAGACTTGCTGTATCCAGGCCACAGTGGAATCTAAGCCTTTTAGGATTAAGTCTGCCCCATGTGTCTTGTTTTCAAACCTACATGAAGGGGAGGGATTGCTAAGCTCTGCTCCTCTAATGCAAGAGGCCAAAACAAGTACACAAGCATGTTTAGAGCAGATCCCACCCATCCACTAAAATTCTAATGACCAAAAATATCCCATGTCCAAACTCACCATTCTTGCGGCAAGGAAATATACTCTGGCCTTAATAGTGGGAAGTACTGAAAAGTCACTTGGATAATATCTGGGCATATATTCCTTAAAAGAGGTTTGGTAAAGATTTAAGGATAAGAATCCAATCTACTATGTACTCTAAAGAACAATTGATACGTTAAAGCAGGTTCAGAAGGATGAGTAGGCATTTACTAATGCATCTGAATCTGAACCCAAAGCCAACACCCTGATTATTACTTACTCTGTAACCTGAGGCAACTGCAGGGTTACTTTATTCTTTCCAGACAAGCACATTGATTATTTACCTGGAACTTCTTTATGTATTGAATTGGTTGTGCTCTATATGAACTCTTTCTGTCATTCTTTCTGTCTATCAAAGATCTTTTTCTCACTGTCTACAAAGACTTCTCTTGATTTTAAAGCTGCAGTATTCATTATTTGCAGAGCTTTGAAAAGACTAGTGCCACATTTTATGGACTGATTCTTGAAGAGCTGTGATGATATTTTTTCATTACACTTCTGCCATTCTTACCACCTAGGAAATGCCGCTGTTAGGCCGGTCCTCTCTCCCACTAGGGGGGCAGGGGATGAGTAGGCCTGGAGTCAATGACACAGACACTGTGAGGCTCACTATCTTGCAAGCAGAGCTCTTGTTTATAGCATACAAGGGAGCAACATTTATACCCCTCCCTGTCCTCCCATTGGTCCCTGAGTCTGAGATGTTTCTCTCTCATTGGTTCTTCGGGCACGTCAGCGATCTCTAGGTCTCCTGGCAGAATTTAGGTTAGGTCGTCAGACTCAAAACAGGAAGCGCTGCCTTGGCCTGTCTCTCCACAAGGAAATGTGTTATCTATTTTATTTTGTATCATAAATAATTATTTATTTATACATGGCCCAAATATCTCCTCACTCTTATCAAGAGAATTTTGGTTCAGTGTAG
Source organism: Nannospalax galili (assembly GCF_000622305.1). Taxonomy (NCBI): domain Eukaryota; kingdom Metazoa; phylum Chordata; class Mammalia; order Rodentia; family Spalacidae; genus Nannospalax; species Nannospalax galili. The sequence goes on along the minus strand of NW_008342276.1, from coordinate 885,677 downwards.
TCATGTGATATTCTATGTACTAAACTGGGATTAATAGTAAATCTGAGTGGTAAGAGTTAAAAATGAGATTGTTTCTTATTTAAAAAATATTTGATTTATTATTTTTATTTTATGCGTATGAATGTATTGCCTGTATGTATGTAAATGTATGTATGTAGTGCAATGCCCATGGAGGGCAGAAGAGGGCTTCAGATTCCTCTGGAACTGGAATTACTGATGGTTGTTAGATGTCATGTGGGTACTGGGATCTGAACCCTCGCCCTCTGCAAGAGCAGCCAGTGCGCTTAACCACTTAGCCATCTCTCCAGCCCCTGTCCTCTTAATACAGCCACGGTTTACTCTCTGGAATATTTGAAGGTCAATGATAACTACTTCCTATTTTATATCAAGTCCCTAATTTCCTCTAAAGAAAATTATCTGCATGAGAAGAGAGAGTATAAATCAGTTCTCTTGGAAGTTAGGAGTTAACAGAATTGTAACCAAAAGAAGCGTGAAAAAGAGATGAGAGGCTGTGACGTGAGCTCTGCAACTAGAAAAGATCATTGAGATTCATGAATGTAAGAGAAACACTTGCATTGCCAAGGATTAAAAACCATAGCTAAGTTCAGACAAACTATTAATGCATGTGTAATGCGAAAGCACAGAACTCCTGGTAAGAACTAGCCTCAGGCAATATTTCATCTTAAAACAGAGAATACTTTATATTATGATTCTACAAATGAATGTTGTCTAAATATTTTTGTTAATTGCAGAATATTTCATGATAATAAGGATCATCAAGTGTTGAAATTGTAGTGATTCATTTGACATTGAAAAAAAAAAGAAGTACATGCATTTTACACATAAAAATTCAGGCTCTTGAATCTGAACTATATTCACACCTTGGAAATCAGCAGAAACTGAGACCCCTCCATTCTCAGAGAGTAGGCAGAGACTTCCTGAATACTTCGCCACACTACTGCAAAGAAAACAAGGTTCTAATGTTTTCTTTCCTACCAGTGTAGTCTCTGTGCTCTAAACAAATCTGCATATATGCAAAATACTGTCTTTTAAAAGAAGAATGTGATACTATATCAAGTTGAGTACTCTGTTTACAGTAAGATTTGATGTGCTAGTGATTAATATGAAAATTTTTATGGGGAAAATTATCCTTTTTGGCTATGATTACTTTATAGATACATCAATGAAATAGAAGAAATTTTCATTCAATAACCACTTTGAACAAACAAACAAAAAACTTAAAATCTCAGTAAATACATCTTGAACAAATAAATACTTATTCCATGGCCATAAAGCCCAAGTTTCTATCTTGAACATTGGAATGAGTACAGAAATAGAGAGAACATACTGAGTAAACAGTACTGAGCACCGGAAGCTGTTTCAAATGGTAGCATACAGTGTGATGGATCAGACAGAGACCTTGATTTCATGGAACTTACATTCTACTTGGATGAGAAAGACACACAGTGATCTTTCCATATCCATTGGGTTTGCAGCTACAGAGTCAATTAGCCATGGATGAAAGATATGTGATGGGAAAGTTCTGTCTGTGTTGAAAATGAAAAGACTTCTTTTTATTATTCCCCAAACAATGCAGTCTAATAACAGTTTACTATGTATTTAGCTCATATCAGTTGTTAGAGGTGATCTAGAGATGGCTTATTTAGGAGACTATACTGGTTATGTACAAATACCACATTGTTTTATGTATGTCAAGACAAGGCTGTGCTCTGCTCTAAGTTACTCAGTATTGTGCCAAACAATTGCTTCTGAGTCTGTGTTTTGCACTGGTGACTCCATTTAACAAGCAGCATTTGACTCCATTTCGAGTGAAAATTCAAAAGCAGTATGACTGTCCACCTTGTATACATAAAGAGTACCATCAATCTGGTACCACCCACAAGGCACAGACTATAAATAGCTTATCACTAAATGTATAAAAAAAGTACTGCCTTATAGATTTATCAAAGTAAATTTCGACCAGATAAACACATGGCACCTTAAAATCATATTAGGAACGTAGGCCCAAGAACTTACTGAATATACTAGACCAAGGAAAGGATGCAAAAACCCTTACCTGAACCTTATAAAAAGAGACACCTATTAACACTCCCCACCAACCTGTCATCTGACCATCCTGTGTATGCATCAAGAGATCTACAGACAGAGAACTTCTAACTGTCCCAGGGGCTTCAATTTGGCTTGGTCCTTACTGTTGACATAGACTACAAAAATTTCCATCCATTCATTCACTCATTTATCTACCTGGACACAATCCTTTCCTTTACCCCTACAACCTCCACAGTCCTTCACTTTGCTTCTGGAACCTGAGGGTTGGCTCAAATCTGACCCTGTGACTTGACACTGCAGAAGTGCCGTTAGCAGACTTTCAACAGGATTTGTTACCTTATTCTGACAGATTTTCTTTGCCCTCTATCAGTTTCCTGCTTGCCTGCAGTTAGGCCTCTTTGAACTTTGTGAGGTCTGCTGAGCCTTCTTTAACCCTTTGGAGTTATTCTCATAGATAGATAGATAGACAGATAGATGATAGATGGATAGATAGATAGATAGATAGATAGATGGTAGATGGATAGATAGATGATAGATGATAGAAGGTAGATGGAGGGATGAATGGATGGATAGATAGATAATAGATTTACTGTATGATGAATGATTTGAGAGTTAATATAAGTACTTAAGATTGGAATAAAAGACCTGTGTTTGTTTTGGCCAGTTCTCAAAAGAATCATGACTATTTGGCAAATTGCTACCAATAAAACTGACACGGCTTGTGAATTTGTTGTATTTCAGTATGTTTTGATGTTTTGGAAAGATAAAAGCATATCTGTCTATGTTTCTGACACAGTGTATTCGTGACAAAAAGATATTTCAGTATCTGCACAGCCTGGCATGCAGGGTTTGTAGTGGTTTCTTGAATCAATCCCTTGAGGTACAACTTTGCAAACAAGCAAAATTAAAAAAAAAAACAAAACAAGAGAGAAAAAGGAAACAGTGCTATCAGACTATCAGTTCATCTGTAACTATCAGTCATCTGTAACTGTAGAGCTGGGTAGTTAGATACCAGAAGGCTTAAAGGTCCGTGAGGATGGACCCTTCCCTCATTATCAGTAGTCTGAAAAACCAAGAACAGAGACTACAGGTCTCCTACCCTTCATTTCTACTGAAACAACTCAGAAGACAGACTGGAGGAGGAGATCATTTTACTCCAGTCTCGGCTTGGGAAAATGGGGTAACTACTGCTTGTCTAAAAAATGTATTCCACACTTTCCAAAAGGGAAAGTTCTCAAGGGGGGTTGGAGGCTGTGGGTGGAAAATTTCCAGGCTTGACAGAAAGTTTTTCCCTAGGCATGTTCTTTCATCTTTGACCAACAGATCTACAGGGCAGAGGCTAATTCTATCTCTTCTTGGAAATTCTGTTTCAAAGGCTAGGGAGACAGCTCAACATGCAAAGTGTTGGCATGCAAACATGTGAACCTGAGTTCAGTCTCCACAACCCATGTAATATACAATTGGACTGTAATCTTCTAGAGAGGCAGAGATAAGCAGAGCCCTGCACTTGCTGGACAGCCAGCCTATGCTAACTGATGAGTTCTAGCTAGTTAGAATCCCTGCCTCATACACCAAGATGTAGTATAACTCTGAAGAAACAACACTTATGGTTGTCCTCTGGCCTCTCCATGGGTGCACACACAAATGCACCTGCACATACATGTGCACCCTCATGCACATAAATATGCATGTACATGCATACATACATACATCATACACACATACATACATACATACATACATACATACATATTTGCTCACACACACAATCAATTTCAGGTCCCACCCCTATGCTCTTAACACACTGATTTTACAAGTGAAAAACAGTGCTGGGAAAGGGAGGAGAAGGCATCTCACGCCCCTCCTTGTGATTTGAAATGCCATGTGAAAGAAGGGAGAAAATACTGTAATCATCCATCCTTAAAATTTAAAGTAGCATTTGATAGGACATCTACAGAGCTGACAAATGGGAGGATGGTGAGATGGAAGGTAGACAGTGGGGCATTGATGAGGTATGTTTAGAGAGATGGTTTCCTCCTGGTAAAGCAGGGCTACTTTTATAAATTCATTTTCATTGTCTTTTACTTTAATTCTTTTGAATCTGCTCTGTTATATGATTACTGGTTAAAAGAAAAAGATACGAGTATATTTCTTGTCCTGGATAGAGACGTGACATCCCGAACTGCATGGAAGGCCACAAAATTACTATTTAGTCAAGGCCTTCTGATAAGAAACAAGAACATACTATTGTCCCCTCCTAAGTGTTAATTCAAATGGTCCTGTCTATTACCTGGACAGGAATAAATTCCTCTGGAATCTGTTTGTTCCAGAAACTTTAGAAATATGAAGTCTTCATAAAAAATGATGTCTCTGGCCAGTGGCTATTCTCTTGTTCTGGTTACTTTTATTATTATTTTTTTTATTTTATGTGTATGCGTGTATTGCCTACACATAGGTTAGTGCACCCGCACTTCGTACAGGACAGAAGAGGTTGTCGGATCCCCTAGTACTAGAGTTTGGGACAGTTGTTAGCTGCCATGTGGGTGCTGGGATTTGAATCCAGTTCTTCTGTAAGAATAGTCAATGTTCTTAACCACTGAACCATCTGTCCATCCCGTTCTGGCTACTTTAAATGGTCAACTTGGCACAACCTAGAATCACCTGGGAAGAGAGTTTCAGTTGAAGAATTGTCTATATCAGGCTGCCTGTGAGCATATCTAGGGGGGATTGTCTTGATTGTTCACTGATGTAGGAAGACCCAGCCCAGTGAAGGCAACACCATCCCCTGGTTTGAGGTCCTGGATTGTGTGAGACTAGAGAGAGCTAGCTGAGTACTAAACTAGCCACCAGCAGGAGGGAGTTCACTTCTATCTGTTCCTGACTGTGAATGTGATACCCTCAGTTACTTGCTTTGATTTCCCCTAGTAACAGACTTACCAGCCTGGAATTGTAAGACAAATATACTCCTTCTTCCCTAAGTTCCTTTTGGTCGGTACTTTATTACATCATTGAAAATGAAAGTAGAACACTCACTGAGAGTGGTTTCCTCCACAATGTTCCCTCTGGCCATTGCCTAGTCTCACCCTCAAAGCTACCCCACTTTGTCTTGTAGAAACCTCACCTGTCTTCTACCCTATGCTGTCTGGATCTCATCTGAGCTTCTTTAGATGGAGACTACAAGGACTGGGGTGCAAGAGAGAGATTCCAGTAACATCTATAAAAAGAAAAAGATGGCAGATACAGGACTAAAGGAAGACGTGAGATGAGACCTCTGTGAGAAGACAGCTATTTCAGGAGCCATGGAGAAGGGTAGTCTGAATGCAGGCTGAACCCAGAACAGGTTCAAATTCATTTTGACAGGCAAAAAATGATGTGAGTTTGAAAAGGAAGTAATAGGCTGATGTAGCTAAAGGGTACCAATGTGGTAAATGACTGAAGTCAGAGCCTGATGCCAGAGGCAGGGACTTAAGTTTGATTTTAGGGACAACGGGAGATATTTTTTCAGTTGGAGGAAGGGGCTATGATTTAATTTACAATGTCAAAGGATAATTTTGCCATCCTTGATGAGAAAGACTTAGAGTGAGGGTGGTTAAGGTTTGGTTACTATTAGAAGTAGATTGCCATAGTTGGTGGTGATTTTGGCTGTATGATGGTAGAAATGGCTTCTAGACACATCTTAGAGATAGAACTGACAGGTCTCACAAAGTGGCCTCGATGTGAATAGGAAGGAATTGACCTCTTCAGAATGAGTCTGATGTTTAAAGTTGTAGATCTGGGTGGATAGAGGCTCATTGCATGAGATGGGAGAGAAAAGAACTTCTTTTATTGTAGAAAAGCAAGAAAAAATAATTTAAAAATTTGCAGTGTATATAGGGAAGGGCAAACATCTGTATACATACAACACACACACTGTTAAATGCAAGTTAAGCAATAGCTAAATAAGAAGTCAAGGGAGAGTAAAGAAGTTAATTCCCACAGCATGAGTTGTTTCACATGCCATTGACTTTGAGCATTAGCGTACTAACTTCAGTTATGTAAATCTCAAAGGCATTTAGTTATTCTACATTATATAAAACCTGGATATGTGTGTTTAGTACAACCATTCAATAACACTAGAAAAGTCAATAAATAGCCCTCGTTTTTTGTAGTTTTTTGTCATGAAGATGTCTGATATAGTTCTAACATCATGCTCTCATGTGACAGCACCTTAGTCAGGAAAGAGGAGATAGAAGAGAAAAAGAAGCTCAGTCCTCATTGTCTTTTTTATTTTCCCTGTGGAGCTATGAGTTAAATTCAAGGATTTGTACATGCCAGGCAATGCTCTACCACTGAGCTACATCCCCAGCCCCTGTTTCTTTTAATCAGTAAAAAAAAGTTTCCTAGAAGCCCTCTAGCTAGTGCTTAGTACATCTAATTGGCCTGCCCTGTGCCTCATTCTCATCTCTAGATCTACCAGTGACAGAGAGAACCAAAACTGACTATTGAAATCAATCACGGTTCAGCCTTTGAATCTGGGGTCATTACTGCCCTTAAAATAATAGGAATTCTGTAAAGATAAAAGAGTAGTTTGTTACATGATATAATCAGAGGTCCAAGGGTTCAGCTTTTCATCTGGATCTTCTATGATGAAAGAGAAAATTGTTATATTTGTGAGTTCACTGCTTTCCAGGCTAAGCAGAATGTCTATCATGGTAGTTAGTCTATAAATATGCACTATTAAACAGTAAGCCATAAGTATTTGTGGAACAAATTTGTGACTTTTACTGGAAGAAACTGAGGATAGAGAGGTAAAATAATTTGCTTACGGTAATTCAATACTAAATATTTAGAGCAAGATTTAATCTTCTATCTTTTTTGACCCAAAGCCTGAATGTCTCTGATTGAAGCACATTGATTTTCACTGAATTCTAATGGCACAACTGACTAAAAACTCTAAAAGGAAACTAAACCCAACGTTCACAAAGAAGAGACTCTCATATGAAACTGAGAAGCTTGTTCCTAATGCTCTGATTTCAGGTTCTCCCTCACTGCCTTTGGTAGACGTCTTCCATTGTTCACCTTTCGTTACCAAAGCTACAAAAAGCTTTGTGGAGAATTTTTGCTTCCTTCTGAACACTTTACCTTCCCATTAACATCATTATGATCCCTGGTTCTTTTATTTCTCCTTGTTTCTCAAGTGCACTTGTCCCTTGGTGTCTCTGTTTTTCATCACAATTTGTTCTGACAAATGAGAACTTGTCACTCCTATTTTGTCACATTTGATAGCTCCACTTCCCTGGCTGAGCGATCTCATTCTGGCTCAGTTGCGAACCTGAGTCAATCCAACTTCCTGTCTCATTTATTCCCTAAAAGATCCATTGAAAATGTCTGAGAAAAATCATAGAAGCATGTTGCCCTGGTCCACTGGAAATGGATGTTTTCCATCTCCTTGTATTTTTCAACAATTTACTTGCTTTCATTTGCTTTTATCTCATCACTAACTTTTCTTATTTTTTAGGGTGGCTCTTGGGCTCTTTTTTTTTTTTTTTAGTACATGGTCTTACTATGTAGCCGGGGCCAATCTTGCACTCAAGACCTCCCACTTCAGTCACCTTAGTGCTAGAATTACAGGCAGGTGCCAGCTTTTCCCAGAATTTCCTTTTTTTCACTCATGTATTCAGCTTTGAGACATTTTCAGAAAGTCTTTTTGTTCTGAGGTACATAATAAAATTATCTCTTATCATCCTTTGAATAAGTTTGATTTTTTCAAAGACAGTATGTGTGAATTGGGTGGTTTGTGAGTGGAAGTAACATGTCGCTACATATGGGAAATTTGAAGAGCCAGTTCCTGAACCATTGAAGTACGTTTGAAGGTACAATTCATATGTCTGTGATTAGGTAGGGCTGTGCCCTATTTTGATACTATTTGCATAAAACTATTATATAAAGGAGTGATTTTTTTCATACTATTCCTTGCCCTGAAAGACTACTTTTAAAAAAAATTTATTATTTTTATTTTATGTGTATGAGTGTTATGCATGCATGTAGGTAAGTGCACCCGTGTCATGCAATGCCCGCGGAGGAAAGAAGAGGCTGTCGGATCCCCTAGAATGAAAGGTTTAGTTCCAAGACTACATGTTTTTTAAAATATATATTTTTAAATGTTATGTGCGGAAGTGTATTACCTGCATGAATGCAAGTTAAGTGCACCCGTGTCATGCAGTGCCCATGAGGGCAGAAGAGGGCATCAAAGTCCCCTGGAATTGGAGTTACAGATGATTATTAGCTGCCATGTGGGTGCTGGGAATCGAATCTGGGTTCTCTGTAAGAGCAACCAGTACCTTTAACCACTGAGCCATCTCTCCAGTCCTGAAAGACTCCATTTTACAAACAGCGTTTGACTCCATTTTAAGGATAGGGGGTAACTGTCCTTTCATGAACATGTAGACAACATCATCTGTCTGGCCCTACTCAAAGTAAAGACTGATAGAAAAAGTACTGTCCTATAAATTAATCAAAGTACATTAGGACTATAGGAATGTATGAGCATGTTAAAATCATATCAGAAAAATTATTCCTGGGAATTTATCAGACACAACTGACTGAGGAAAAGGTACAACTTCCTCATCTGGATACCACGAAGAAGACACCCAACATTGTGATGACAATAGCTCCCACCCATCTGCGATGTGGCTCCCGGAGTGTACTAAGGGATTTACAGAGCTCTCTTAACTGTCCCAGGGGCTTTGGTTTAGCTTGGTCTCCTCTGTAGACATGGTCTACTAAAATTGTCATCTGCCTGTCTTCCCATTCATCTACCTGGACCTGCCACCTGTCTATTTGTTCATTTGTTTGTTTAGACCTCCCCTTCACATCTGAGCCTCTGCCACACTCCCCTCCTGTAGCACAACTCTAATCTACCTCCAGCAGATTTTTAGCAAAGTTAGTTGTCTGACCTCCCATGGAAACCATTTTTATATTTCTATGGCTTTGCTTCTGCCTTTCAGGCCTCTCTGAAAACTCTGGAGCTCTTCTGTGAACATTTTCATCTTTTCTAGCCATTTTATAACAGAGATGATAGATAGATAGATGATAGATAGATAGATAGATAGATTCATTGATAGATAGATGGATGATAGGTGATAGCTATCTAGATAGAGAGATAGCGACATGGATAAATACATAGATAGGTTTGCTATGTGATATGTACTGTGTGATTTGAGAGTTAATATTAGTCATTAAGATTTGAATAAAGGAACTTCTGTTTGCCTCAGTCAAAGCTATCAAGGAAAACATGACTACTTGACAAATGGTTGCCAATGAAACTGCCATAACCTGTGAATTTTTTTGTTACTCAGTAAATTCTGACATTGTAGAAAGACACATATGTGTTTACCTTGTTTCCAATCTAGCACACAGTCAGGTTCCTGACTGTCTGTGGTAATCTCTCTTCTCCCAGTGATTTATTTTGTATATGAAGAAATCTATTCTTGTCTGCTTATACCATTAAGAAATTGGATTTGCTAAATTAGAGTAGAATTTAGGCCATCCTGACTGATACAACTTCTTTGTAAAATTCCATGTAATCTTTCCTTGAAATTTCTCCTTTGAGCTTTACTATTCTATTAGCTTCCCAACCACCCACAAGCTATAATTCTATATTCTGTTTGTTTGGTTTATGTTTGGTTGGTTTTTAGGCAGTGTCTCCCTGTAGCTCCAGGTGGCCAGGAACTTGCTATGTAGATTAGGCCGGCCTTGATCTCACAGAGATCCTCCTGCCTCTGCCTCCTGAGTCCTGGGTTAAAGACCTGGGCCACCACAACCAGCTTCCTCTCTTTTTTTCTATATTCTTTTTAAAACTATTTTATTTATTATTTTTATTGTATGTGCCTAAGTGCTTTACCTGCATGTATGTAAATGTACTATGTCCCTGCAGTGCCCTCAGAGGCCAAAAAAAAGGCATCAGATTCCCTGGAACTGGAATTACTGACAGTTGGTAGCCACCATGTGGTTGCTGGGAATCAAACCCAGGTCCTCTGAAGACCAGCAAGTGTTCTTAGTGGCTGAGCCATCTCTTCAGCCTCTCAATATTGCTATGTATCAGTTTTCAATTGGTTTCTCTTTCTCTGTTCATTCTTCATTATTTTTCCCTTATGACCATTCACCATGGGACAGCACATTTAGCCTATAATGCTCATGTGCTACAAACATTATCACCTCAGCTTCATTTTTTTTCCTAAAGGAAAATTTATTCTAAGAAAGAATTCCCTCATATTTCATTTATTTGTTAATATTACCTAAGTCCATATCCTAAATTAGAAGTCTGGAATTAGTTATAGTTTTTGTTCTTCTCAGTCACTGAAAATTGTCTGTAATTATATAAATTCTATGACTAAAATGATTCTATTTTTTCCTTCTGTTCCTGATTTCCCTGAATGACTATAAGATCCTCAACTATGATCATTTCAATGATGTTCTGCAACTTACTTGTGCCTCACCTACTGCATGCATTGCTGCCAGAGTGACATTTAGAAAATATTGTCTAAAGGTCTGGACCTGTAGCTCAGTGCTAGGGCAATTACGTAGCATGTGAGAGGTTCTAATACTATCAGAAGAAAAGAAAGAGAAAAAGGAGAATATTAGTTGAATCGTATGGCATTCATTACAAAAATGAATAGGAAACCTTATTGCCAACAGCACAGAAACTACATAAACAACCTTTCTCTGTTTTTCATGCTCATCTCAATTAAATTTGTAATAGTGTCTGGTATGTGTGGTGGATGTGTGCGTGTGTAGATACATGTTCACATACATATAGAGGCTAGACATCAATTTAGGATATCATTCCTCAGGAGCTGTCTACCCTGTTCCATGCTGTTTTATGAGACAGTGTCTCTTACTGGCTTGACACTCCCTAATTTGGCTAGGTGATCTAAGTATCTGCAGCTCCTCATTGTTGGAATTATACTTTCCCACCATGCCTGGATTTTTGCCTGGGTTCTGGAGACTGAACTAAGGTCATCATGTTTTCACAACAAGCACTTTAGCAACTGAGGTATCTCCTCAGCCCAACATTTTTTTCTTGATACATTGATTTCTTGCACTTCCTTATCTGCCATGCCTTTCCTTTCTTCCTAATTGATAATAACTGACACCTTTCTTCAGAAACTCTTCCTGTGACAAAATGAGTCATTTCCCTCCTGACCTTCAGTGATGCATTATAGACGGAATTTATTGAGCATTTACCACCTGAATTCATTTTCTCAATCTGCTGTAATACATTTTTACAAATTTGAGAGGTTAAGATAAAGACAAAAATTATCTCACAGTTACAGAGGTAAGAATTAAAAAATCAAGGTGCTCATAAGACTAACACCCCTCCAATCCCACTGCAAACTCATCCATACCTCTTCCTAACTTCTGGTACTTTCTGGAACTTGTTGGTTTTCTAAGCTTAAAGACACTGTGCTATAATATCTGCTTTCACTCTCACACGGCCATGGATCTGTGTGCCTCTTCTGTGTCCTGTGTCCAAATCCCTCCTTTCTATTACAAAGACATTTATCATTGCACTTAGAAATAAGATGACCTTTTCTCAATTCGAGTCTTGCTGCAAGGACTTTGTTTCCAGATCAGGTCTCATCCACAGGTACTAGAGGTTAAGATTAGACCATTCAGAAGAAAGGAAATGATACAACCTGCTCTGCTACCATTTGGCATAATGCTGAGCCCTTATGAAAAAGATTGAGTCATATGAAAATGCCTTCTTCATAAAGCATTACTGTAGACTGAATGTTGACTATTCCTCAAAAGGCCCATGTCTTAAAAGCTTGATTCCCAGAGTGGCACTACTGGGAATTATTTCAACCTTGAGAAACTAGGCCTAAGGGGAGATATCTAGGTCATTGGTGTGCCCTAGAAGGGGATTATGATCTGGTCTCTCTTTCACTGCCTTTTGTTTCCTAGTGATGACCCAGTTTGCTCCATCATGTGCTCTCTCCCATTGCCCTGCAGACCACCCACCAGGGCTCACCATTCTTCAACTATAACTACCCAAACTATGAGTCACAATAAATCTTTCTTCTTTACATTTAATACCTTAGGCTGTTCTTTTTTGTTTGCTTTCTTGAGATGGAATTTTGCTATGTAACCCTGTCAAGCTTGGAACTGGTGATCTTTTTGTCTCCATCTTCTGAGTCTTGGTATTACAGTATACCGGGAAGTTATTTTGTCATAATGATGGTAAACTGACTAGAAGTGATAAAGAGCTGATTCTTGATCATTTCATGTTTTACTCAAATATTAACACATTTAATTTTATATATCAGGAGATGTCATTATTATTCTCACTCTAAGATAGAACATTAAATGAGTTGCTGGATTTGATCAAGGTTACATAATCAGTGAGTGAAAGAGTCCAGAATAAAACTTACTGAGTCCAGTTCTACCACCTATAATCTTAACTGTTGGTCATACTGAAACTTGTGCACAACTCTATTGTGACACTTATCACACAATAATGTGCATGTGCCTCTGTGTTCTATCCTCTGAACTGCTTTAGAAAGTCCTGTTTATTGTATAATCTCAATTTTTTAAATAGTGCATGTCATTAGATAGAAAACAATGCTCTTCAAAAAGAAATAGTAAATAGAATAAGTGAATTCATGGCCTGGTAAATATTTGCTCTTCTGAAGAGAAGAGAGGAGATACTTGAGAATAATAAAATTTCTCATTATCCCCAAGCCTTCCATGTTACTAGGAAGGTAGTAGAGATTCTTTCCTGACTTCCGTGTTTTCTTTATCTAATTCTCAGATGAAGCTCTGACATTGAAGTATTCCTTTAATCTTACTTTATATGTAAATGCCAATCCACCCTAGAAGAAGGCAAGCTAAAATCATTCTTTTCTTCCACATGTGCAAAGCTACTGAGCTTCAGCATCTGAAACTGTTTTCCTTTCCTTCTTTTAAAATTTCAATATGTACTTTTTTAAAGTTAAAAATCAGTGGAAATGATTTTCCTAATTAAGGAAAAATCTACTAGAAGAATTATATTAACATGTAATTTTTTAATAAGGACAGTTGTGTTTTTGGAGGCAATATGCTAGACAGAGCTATCCTAAATTGAAAATGTGTAACATTAAGATCGCTTTATATTTTTTACATACTTTTGAGACCATCAGAGAGCTGAGGCTGCAAGCAGATAGGCAGACCAAATCCTAAAGGGAGCAGCAATTCCTTGTACGTGGTTACCTGAGGTAACTTGACAAAGGTTGAATGTGGATTGAGAGGCAGTGTGGAACCTCTGGGTATTTCAGATGTTAGCAGTGGTCAGATCTTCTTACAGTTTTTTTTCTCTACAAAGTCAGAGGGTGCTTCTAGAAAATATCAAGACCTGGAAGAAAGTTTTCATTGTGGTGAAAAAGTTAAAGAGGGGAATAGCAGTCATAGACGTAATTCAGGGAATACCACAGGACTCTTCTCTTTTCTCTCAGGCATGAAACAAAATATGTAGCATGCAAGGAGAAGTAATGAAACACCTCTCCATAAGGGCACTGGCAAAAAACTTATGTAATGTGGAGAATAGAAATAGAAAATAAACAACCTTATCTTCAGGCAGGAAAAAGAACAAATAGGCTCAGAACTATGGTGCTGGGAAACAGAATAGAAAAGTCTGCACATATAAGACCTGGACATAGCACCTACCATGAAGTTTAACTATAGAAAAGTCTCTCTTTCCACATTACCACCTTGAAACACCAAATGAATCAGCTCTCAATAGTAAGTAATAGGGTGATCCTGGGAAAGAAATAGGCAGTACAGGAATGCCAAGAAAACATTTGAGACCTCATGGTCAGAGGACATAGGAACAAAGTGTACTGTGGGCGTAGTACAGATAAACTAGTGCCCACTGCAAACACTTAACATTACTACAGGGATTTAAGTCTCCAGTACAACGTGATATCCTGCAACAATAATCCTCATATCTACAGTAATCCAAATCCACACATTACAAGCTTTGGGTCAAGAAAGTTGTATCTGTCCTCAGGAACTACATCTATCCACTTCATTCTCTAATGCCTTTTACAAGAAAACTTTCAACAAAATCATAATACATAAAAAAGAGCTATGGAAAAATAAAACTTAAGGAACTGAAGCAAATCAGACCCAGATTTAGATATGACAGATTCATTAGAGATACCAGACATGGAATTTTAAACAGGTATATCTAAAATGTTAAAGATGCAATTGTAAAAGTTAGGCAACAAGGTGGATAATATCAGGAGAAAGCATACAAAAAGAATCTAATAGAAAAGTTTAAAGGAAAACTACCAACAAAGCTGGCAACACCTTTTATGGACTCATCTTTCAAAAACAAAATTAAATCTCGCGCGCGCGCGCGTGTGTGTGTGTGTGTGTGTGTGTGTGTGTGTGTGTGTGTGTGTCGGCCAGGCTAGCTGACCCACAAGCTGCTGGGGCTTCTGTTGTCTTTGCCTCCCAGGAGCCCTTGATGACAGATGTGCTTTCTTCTCTCCTGTCTAGCTGTATGGGGTGTTGAAGATCTATCATCCTGCCACTATGTCTGCACAGCAAGCACTTTCCCACTGAGCCAGATCTCCCTCACCCTACCCAACCGCATCTATGCTTTGTATACACTCACCTTCAGAGTTGATACAATCAAAGGAACCTGGATAGTGAACTTGAAACTACCCAAACTGCCAAACTACCCAAACATAAATGTAAAAAGAAAATGGAGGGAAGAAATTGGTCTAGAATATCCAAATTGGTGTCATTTTAGATGTTCTAATATATGGGAAATTTGAATGAATCCACAATGGGAAAAAGATTGAGGAAGAAATTCATGAAGAAATAGTGGGAGAGAATTTCCCAAATTAATACTTCCACAAAGCAAAATAATATGTAGTAGTTACACCACACTCAAACTTCCAAGAACAAATGGCCAAATGAAAAAAAAATTGGAAGCAGCAGAAGAAAAGTAAGCAGAGCTTACACAACAGCAAAAGTTACAGTGGGCCTTGGTAGACTCTAAGTAAGATGAAAATGGAGTATGAATATAAAGTGTCAGAAGAAAAAAGAAATTAAGTTTGAAATCAACAACATAAAATTTCTAAAAAATGAAAGAGAATCAGGATATTCTCAGGCAAACGAAACCGAGGAAATCCATTACAAACAGGCATATGCTCCAGTCAATGCTGCAGGAACTTCTTCAGGCCAAAGAAAAATTATATCAGACTGAAACTTGGGCCTGAACAATGAAATAAACAATGTCAGAAAAAAACATATAAAGGCAAAATAAAATTGTTCTTCTGTATTTTTAATTATTATAAAAAATCATGCAAAGCAAAACTATTACCAAAGGCCATTTTGATTTAAGCATGTGTAACATTAAGTTATATGAAAACAAAGGACAGAAGAGAAGAATTGGAAACATACTGTAATTGATCACATACTATATGTAAAACAGCAGAGCATCTGATTAATTAAAGATGTTTATTTTAAACCCCAGGAAAACCACTAAAATATTTTAAAGGTATTTAAATAATGAATCAATACAGAAAACAAAATAGATTTGCGAAAAAAGTTAAATTGGGAAAAGGGGGGTTGGGGAAGAAAGACCAGATGAAACAAATTCAGGGATATAAGAACAAAAAATAAATAGCTTGAAGCAAGGACTGTCAGGATGAAAAAGCAAGTCTCAACCACATTTTGTCCATAAGATATATTCTTTAATGGAAAAGACATATAACAGATAGGATGTCAAAGAATGCTCAAAGAAATTCCCTGCAACCAAGTTCCTCAAAAGAAAGCTGCAAAACCTGTATTAACATGTGACAATGAAGTATTCAGAAGAAAAAACCTTACCACAAAGAAAGTTGACCAATTCTCCAACAATATATAATAAAATCCAATGCATATAGATGATGAACAACGGAATATCAAAAGGTAGAGCTGTGGAAGACACAGAAATGGGAGGAGAAATTTGGAATTTCATAAAATAGTTGGTGATTTCAGCACTATATTCAGAAGCCAATAGAATAGTTAGGTAGTAAATTAGTAAAATCCTAGAAGACATGGACAGAACTATGAGCCCCCCAAAACTGACATTTATAGAACATATTACCCAAGAACAAGATAATACCAGTTCTTTCAAGTGATAAGTGAAAAAATGACCAAGATATGGCAATTCCCTGGAACATAAGAAAAATATCACAAAGGTTAAAAACAACAACAACAAAAAAAAAAAAAACAGAAAACTAAGAGTATAGGGACAATGATAGAAATCAATGACAAAGACATTTTGTAAATCTTCATATAGTTAGAAATTAGACAGCACACTTCTGGGTAACCCATGAGTCAAGAAGAAAGTTGTTTGATTAGGAGCACTGGTTGCTCTTGCAGAGGACCAAGGTTCAGTTCCCAGCACCCATATGGTGGCAAACAACTGTCTGTAAATCCAGTTCCAGGGAATGTTAGGCCCTCTTCTGATCTCTGCAAACATTGCATGCACATGGTTTGTTTACATAGATACAGGCAAGGCACTCATACATACATACATACATAAATCAAAACATTTTGAAAATAAAACAGACAAGACAGAAATGAACACTATCAGGTATAAAGGAAGAGACAATACATAATTATTATGAGAATATTGAGGGACTGGAGTGATGGCTCAGCAGATAAGAGCACTGGCTGCTCTTTCAGAGGACCCAGTTTAACTCCCATTACCCACACAGTGGCTAAAAATCACCCATAACTCCAGTTCCAGGGGAGCCAACACCTTCCTCTGACCTCCCCAGGCATTGCATGAAATGGGTTCGCTTACATATGTGCAGGCAATGCACTCATGCATAAAATAAAAAGAATAATTTTTTCTGAAAAAAAGAACTTTGAAAAATAAACAGCTTTAAGAACAGAGAAGGGGAGGAGGACTTGCTAATACTAAGTGTTGGCAAGGACATGGAGCAGTGGTATTTTCATACATCTACTATTGGAGGAAGCATATAATAGTATAAACACTGCAAAAGTGTTTGATAGTTTCTTATAAAGTTGAATATTGATATAATATATTTCTAAAAATTGTAGCTATAGGCATCTACTCCAGGGAAATGAAACTTATAGTCACATACAAATTTCTATGTAAACATTATAGCAATTATAGCTTTTGAAGTACATGTAGGAAACAGTAGAAATGTCTTAAGATGGTGAAGGGTGACAAACTCAGCTTGTGTTACATCAGTAAAATGCAACACAATTCAGCAAATAAAAAGGAGTAGACAGAGGCATTAGGGAAAACCATCGATTTCACTTATCTTTTGGTAAGTGAAAAAAAGTCAGATTTGGAAGGCTACAGAATACAAAATTCCATTCATATCACTTTTCTGAACTTGAAAACTTAGAGAGTTGGAAATCATATTGGTTGTAGAGAGGGGTGTAGGCAGAATAAGCCTAAGCAAAATTTGAGGGGCTGGACCTTTGTAGAACTCTGCAAATTGGTACCAGAAGTGGGGTATTGCTGTGACAGACCTGACCTTGGTGTTTTAGGAGGACAGTGGAAGTGTTTGGAACTTTTGGCTGGAAAAGCTCTTGCTTGCGCAGAGTTTGTTGCTGTGGAGCTTGGAAAAGTTATGTTGAAAGAGTTGTAGATGACGGAGGCCTGGCTTTTGAGGCTTCAAAGGGAAGTGGAGACTATCAGGGCTGTTCCTGTGATATTTTGAATTGAGAATATGTGGGTCTTGGTCGGCTGGGGCTGAAGAATCAGCTGTGATTAAGAAGAGACCAGAACCTGAAGCAAAACCTTTGCCTTACTGGGACAACTGATGCTGGTTAGCTGGGACTGAAAAACCAGCTGTAAGTAACAAGAGACCAGCATCACTGAGGTGAAGTCTTCTGGGAGGTATTTCCTCAGGGTCAGCACACAGAGGGAACCTGAGCCTCTATCTCAAGCTGGAAGCAGGACTTGATAATGTGTAAGAGTCTCCTGCATGGTTCTGGTGTGGAAAGCATGAAGGAGTCACAGAGAGCAGCTGAGGCTTGGCACACAGAGGCCAGGAAAAGCCATAGGTGAAAGTGCAACTTCAATTGCAGTTAAGACCCCAGGATTGAAGGGGTAATGGAGAGATCCTAAGGCTTTGCACCAGAGAGTCAAGAAGAAGCCATTGGTGAAGGTGTAGCCTCAGTTTCAGTGGAGACCCCAGCTTTTTGGAGATGCCAGGACCATGGGATGACCACCAAGGACCACAGTAGGTGTGGAATAGAGCTGGCTGGGTCTGCAAGATGAGCTGTTTGTGCTGTGGACGGCAGTGTCAGAGAAGTGGAGCTGCCAGAACCCTTTGGAGGCCAGAAGATCGTGAATGAATCTCAGATGTCCAGCCTTGAGCTACTTTGCTGGAATTTGGTTTTGCTTAGGTGTGCCCGATTCTTCCCTTTGAAATAAAACAGTACTTGTTTTGGATTTTACAAAAGCCCACAGTTAAGAGACTTTTAAAAAAGACTATGAACTTTTAAGTGTTTGGATTTTTTAAAGGACTGCGGAGTTTTTAAGGTTGTACTGTCTTATGTTATGATAATAGCATCATATCTTGGGGACAGAAATTGGAAAGTTATGGTTTAATAGTGGTATTTGTATGTCAAATTGACAAGGGGTCAATTGTGCTGGATAGCTTTAGTGTCAACTTGACACACCTGGGTTGAAGGAGCCTCAACTGGGGAATTTCCTCTATTGGATTGGCCTGTGGCCATGTCTGAGGGGCATCTTCTTGATGAGTGATGTGGAAGGGCCCAGTCAACTGTGGGTGTTGCCACCCCTGGGCCGGTGGGCCTGTGTTGCATAAGAAAGCAGGCTGAGAAAGGGCCAGGGGAGCAAGCCAGTGAGCAGTGTTCCTCCATGGCCTGTGCTCTAGCTCCTGCCTCTAGGAGTTCCTACCTTGGGCTCCCAGATGAACTATGACCCCGGATATGTAAGCTAAATAAACCCTTTCCTCCCCAAGTTGATATTGGTCACAGTATTTTGTCACACCAATGAAGAACAAACCAGAACAACTGGCAACATGACTTTATACATTTGCTTTAAGTCATGTGCATTCATCTGCTAGGCAAAATGTGTATATACGTATATATATATGTGGCAAGTAGGTGACCATGCTGCAAATAAAGGTGCCAAGTCTCAGACTTTGGGGGATAATGTAAAGGCTAAGGAGTTATGGATTTGTCTGAGCAGACTGGAGTTAACAACACATGAGGTCCTAGCTCTGTCTGTGGGGAAGGATTAGAATAGCAACAGTTCAGAAGTGGTAAGACACCCCCGGAATCTAAATCTTGGTTTGTTAACACCATTCTTTAATAAAGGAAGAAGCTTCCTTGGAGAACCGGTTGATCCTAGATCAGAGGTAATCTGGGAACATGTTGGGGTACCAGTGTGGGAATAAAAGAAACAAGGAAGAAAACAAAGAATGAATGACAAAAAATGTGGGGAAGAGAGGTAATGGAAAGAAGGGAGGGAAGGCAAGAGGGTGGGAGGGAGGGAGGGGGGCAGGGAGGGAAGAAGGGAAGGAGGGAAGGACAGAGAGAGGGACACAAAGAAACTAAATGTAATGTGGAATCCTGGATTAGATTCTAGAACAGAAAAGGAACATTCATGGAAAACTGTTAAAACTCAAATAAATTTTGAAGCGTATGTGGAATATTTCTGTACTGATAAGATTCTTTAAGTCTAAAATTATCTCATCTAGAAAAGAAGTTAGCATTCAGAAGAAAAAAAATAGATATGAACAGACAATTTATAAGTCCCAGAATAGATTCTTCTGGGATGCTACTCATTTAAGGATGATTTAAGAGAATAACCCAAGCTAAGACATGGTCATTTAAAGTGCAAAAATATTGTAGACAGCAAGAGCAAAATGAAGTAAGCCGGTGATTAAGAGCTTGGAAATGGCTATCCCCACAAAACCTGGAAAACAGGATAGTTGTTGTGAAGGACTGGCCTGTTCTTCAGGAAGTCTAAGAGTTCACATTGAACATTCTTTTCAGTCCACACAGAAAGTTCCAGAAAAATCTTCACACTGTTCTATGAACTGTGCATGTGTATGTGGATTAATGGAAGTCTCTACAGAACTACTCCAATATATCTTACAAGCTAAACCTGAAATTCAGAAATATTTTAAGGAAGTATGCATCAGGAAATTTTGGTTATGAATTGAAAATACATGAGGTTTTACTTCTTTGTTCTTTATTCATTATAATTTGTTTTAAGCTCAAATGGTTTCACATCTGGACCAAGAAATAGCATTGCTGAAATGTTAATGTTCTTTTCCTTGGTATTGTTTTATTATAATTCATCTTGAAGAAGTGTGTGGTCTAGCAGATTAGAAAGTCCACTGAATTGACGGAGATAATGTGTTAAAGAGCCAATTTCACCAGTGGATAAAACTACCAATGGATTGATCTTGATATCTGTGGTTTTTCTGTGCTGTGATAGAGTTCTTAAATATTTGATATTTTCCCCCGCAGCATGATTTTTCTTAGGATTTTGCAGTCTGATTCAAGAAGAAAGCTGCACCAGGAAACAATCTAACTTTTCAGGAGAACTTTGACATGGGAGTCGAGGGGGTATTCCATTCCTGATTCATGGAGCAATTCCATAGACTGCTCTCTTCCATTTTGTTCATAGTCTCCTTTTCTCTATTAATTTTCTTCTTGGAAGCTTTACAGCTGAAACACAGGTGGTGGGTGCGGAGGTTTTAGTTCCCTTTTCAGGGTTTCTTCCGCATTGCTTTAACTCTCCACGGATTTGAACAGCCTGCCGGATCCTCTTAGTATTGATGTCAGGAGGGGAAACAAAGGACTGAGAGGCAGACTATGAAAAGTGGGTTTCACTATTTGCAGAACTGTGTTGACGATTGATGGATAACAAATTCTTGATGCTTTTCAAACCACTACACTCTTATTTTAATTTATAATATAGCCAGCCTATGGTTGAATGAATTTTTTTTATTTTTCTTCCAGAGAATTTGTCAAGGCACATGCTTAACACAAGAGAGGAAATGGCAGATTGAGAACACAGAAAAGAGGGAAAGGAAAGGAAGAAATGGTTATTGGTTATTTTTGAAATTTATTATGGCAATTTTACAGTTTGAATAGAACAAGGAATGTTCATTTAACAAATGCATATTGATGGCTTATCAAGCAAGAGAACAAGGTTTGCTACAAAGACAGAAGAGACAAAGTTCAGACATTTTCACAACTGTGTGGTAGCTGTAGTCCCTGCTTTTAAGGACTCTGGATAAGACAAGGTTTAAAACCTCCCTTGTTCCATGATGCCTGATATTCTATGACATTTTCCATATTCTCTTTTCTTTTTAAGGGATTATAAGGCTCTCTCTGCTTTTATATCCTACATCCAGCCCAAAGCACAAAGTTCACTCCATCAGTGGTCTGTGTCATACTGCCACTGCTATGAAGCTTTGCACAGATTTCATAGGATTTACAGCAAATTCACAGTCAGAAGATGCTGCTAAGTAGATCATTCTTTTCACTTCTTTTGTGTTATGGTTTGCAAAGCAAACATTCAGGTGTTTGGCTTTAATAAGGCGCTGGATTGAAAAAGAAAAGTCCTTAGATATTAGCTGTAAGCATAAAAAGCATAATAATACCAAGTCAAATAATCATGACAATAATAGTAACCAGTTTTATTATTGATGTTGTTGTTCTGAAATTCCCACAGGCACCAGCTTGTCTTCCACACTGTAGGATTGCCTAACGTGAGAACTGCCCTGACCTATTGAATTTTGGTCACTTGCACAAGAATCATAGGGAAAATTATGCACATAATCTATCTATTGAATTAATATTAGCTTGAAGAGAAAATAAAGAAATTATTCTATAATTGTAGACAAGTTGTTAATATTTTGGAATAAACTGATACCTCTCAACAGCTTAATAAAAAATGTCTAGTCATATGCATGGGATATAAAGAAACTTTTGTTCAAATGCGGATTTCTAATATATTGTCATCCAATTCTGAACTCCATTTCTGGTTATTGTAAGTCATTCAATTTTAAATAAAAAGCACACGAAAAAGAAAGGAATAAGAACAATGCAGCTTTTACATCTTTTAGGTGACATGGTCCATAAATCTTAAATCCGATGAAAATTTTTGTGAGTTTCTAATGTAGCTATTTGAATCATGCTAATGAAATAAGACTGGGAGTTCAGAAAAGTGAAATCATACTGTATTAGTAAAAGTGTCACTTAGAAAATTTATGTTTAATATATAAATTCAACCAGCTGCTTCAGACATCATGATTTAATATAATGACGGTAGGTTAGACGCGAACCACACCTACATAATTTCCCCTGATTTGTCTGTATTGGTTCCAATTTGATACTTTAAGGATGTATTAGGTTTATTTTAAAAGTATTTAGATGTTTAATGTAGTTGAACAACCCTAGGGAAAGAGCAAGCAAAATATCAGTTTGTACAGTCAAAATGTACGTTGATGCGTAAAATCATGATGTGATCATAAACTATGGTAAGAAAAGCAGGAAGAAAAAATGAAAAGCCAACTGCTCCCCTTTTACATGTTGCATGGAGAACACTACAAGTATGATTGAAACCTTGTTAAGAATAGAAGGAAAATGGTAATCAAACTGGAATAGCCAAAGAGAAGAGCCAGTTTGGTCAGACATCTCAAATATGTGATTGCTAAAGGAAACTCTAATGGAGATGGAAAAGTGAGTTTTATCATTATGAGCATTGCTATCATTCGGGACACAGAAATATTGCTCTGGATGTTCAAGAAAGCACAATCATCAAGATGAAAGGAACCATTTTAGGAAGGGCTATCATTGGGAAATATCAGTTTATCTTTAAAATTTATAATATTCAGATGAATTTCCCCAAAGTGTATCAAAACATTATTATAACAAATACAATATATTAAAAAAAATACTTCAGATTTTTCTAGGTTTTTTTTTAATCCACGCTGGTGTGTGTGTGTGTGTGTTTATGTATGTGTGCATGTGTTGTGTGTTGTTTTTACTCTGTGCACATAGCTTATACTAAACTGGCTAGCATTAGAAAAGAAATAAAGAGGCATCTCTTTAAAGCTGTGATCTCCGTCTAATTGCATGTGCTCAAATATTGCCATTGCCTCAACACTGATGCTCTCAAATGGGTAATATGGATCGAAGCCAGAGGACTGTTGGCTCTTTTCAACATACTTCCAGTTGCTCAGGAAAGAAAATGGTTTTTATATAAATCCCAAGTATAAAAATTGAGCACCTTCCAACGAAATCCTACATCTGTGGCTGAAAGGGGCAATCTTCCTATGAAAAAGATAAATAAACCAAGGCTATTGTAAACTAAGAAAAATAAGCATATTACCTCTGCTTAGGTGACACTTTCTTATTTTTTTGCTTGACTATTTTGAGAGTACTTTTAAGTTTGCAGCAAAACTAAGATGAAAGCAGTGAAATTTCCGACATTCTACTACACACATGTGGCCTCTGGCATTATCAACATCTCCAGTCAAGGGGTCCATTTGTTGCACTTGATGAGTCTATGGTGACACATGGCTGCCACTCAGAAATCCATGGTTTACATCAGGGCTCTTCTTGCTGTGCATTCTGTGGAAAGACTTACAGAGGCAAGCATCCACACAGGAGAGTACCACTACCCCACGGTTCCAGATTCGGGAGCTCCAACAAACTGATGTTTATACGTCCTGTATAATATTAAACGCTTTCCTGTTTCAGCCTGATCTCTCCTCCCATAAAAGAACCATACAAATGATCAAATGATACATTTGTTTATGGTATCGCTTTAAAAGGAAAAAATACCCTCAAGCTGGTGTCGAATAATTTGATTATTTTCCTCTGAGGCTAATAAAAAGCTTAGTGATTAAATATTGGGTTATGTTTATCTCTATTTTTGCAAGCTAAAATGAAAGACTGGTATTGGATATTACCTAGAAATACAAGCAGTTGGTACAACATTCTTTCTGGGCCACATGCCACATCCTGTGGAATCCAGGTAGTTTTTGAAGGAATTGAGACTCACAGCTATGAAATGACAATGTCAACAGGACCAGCAGAGGCTGCCAGAGGTCATGAGGGCGTCGTGCCCAGGCCTTCTTAGGATGTATGTAGTGACAGACCACATGGCTTCTAGAACTGTTTTAACCGACGAATATGTGATAGACTTGAGCAATCTCTTTAGTTTAATATTATCATTGGAGGAGTACAATTATGTGACTCAACTGATCTTATGGTTTTGTGTAACAGTTTTTGATTATTATGTATTTCATATCTACTGTCTTCCTTTTTAAAACAATCTTATGAAAAGATAAACTCTTATTCAATCTACACATTTAAAGTATATTATCCAGTGGTTCCTAGACTGATCGAGTTGTACAACTATCACCACAGTCAAGTTTAGGCCATTGCTGTCATACCTAAAAGCAACTCAATAATCACTAGTAGTTACAGACTTCACCTATCCACTTCCTGTCACCTGCCTTCCCTTACTTCTACCTGCAGGCTCTGGTAAGCACTTCGAAAACACAGCTAGTACCTTTACCACTGTCCTTGAATTAAAATATCCAAGTTATTCAGCATGAAAAAGCAAATCCAGTTCTTAAGTCCATAGGGCACACCAAGCAGTAGGGTCAGTGACAGGAACATAAAGAGAGCCATTGCCCTCCAGTTCCCCAACAAGCTCAAGAGATTAAGTGGAAATAACTGTACTGGAATCAGGACGCTGGAGTTTGAGATCTGCTTCTGCTACTTGGTACCTATGGGACCCTGGGGAAAGTTCTTGGTACCCCATGCTTCACCTGTACCACAGGGACAATAAAATGTGTCTGCTGCGTGGGCTAGATAGTAGAGAGGTACCACATATGAAATGCTTTAAATGCTGCAGATGAATGCCAGGTACTTAATGAATAAGAACTATTTTGACATTAGAATAGGACTTTCCAAAGGTGGACCATGGACATTATTTAAGTGATATATAAACCATTACTCTTATCATTATTTTAATTTTTGTTTCCTATGTTTAAAAAGACATATTATTCATGGAAGTTTTTCATTAAGAAAGGCACAGGTTCCTTTCAAAATACCTTTAAGTAAAAATAGTGAATTCATTTGAAAGAATAAAAGGTCTTACAGATTGTAGTGCAGATATGGAGACAACTTTTCTGGAGCAAACCCATAATTCTTCTTGCCATCTGGGAAGAATTTTCCATTCTACCTCTTATAGTTAGGCAGTGTCATGTGACTAGCTCTGATATGTGTTTTGTGAATAAAGTGACCCCCTCCACATCACAGCTAGCTCATTGGACTGCCTGGGTGATGCTTGAGCATTCTCTTCCTGCACATTCTGCTCAGAATCATCAACTGGTCAAAGGGTTTTTAATTTTTTTTATAAGTATATATTTATTTT
>NW_008342276.1:850332-859984 GCF_000622305.1 Nannospalax galili | reverse complement strand
CATATATAATAGTTTTTATTCTGACATTTTCTTCTGTGCATAGAATGTATTTTGATGATTTTTACCTCCTGTTACCTGCTGTTATCCCATCCAGCTCCCACTGATCCTCTTCTTCCTCACAACTAGTTCCTAGTTCTCTTTCAACTTTCATGTCTGTCTGTCTGTCTGTCTGTCTGTCTGTCTCTCTCTCTCTGACCCAATGGGTTTATTAAGGTTGCTTACAGGAATTTGGATGAGAGATTATTTATAGAATCAAGGACGACTTACGAGTGGCCACATCACTGAAGAAAATGTCTTTCCCTCCCTAGGAAGGATTAACCATTAAGGTGTAGAGCTTCATGAACTCCATTCCTCCTCTGTGTGGAATGGTGACGAACCTAATGTTGTATAGGGCTTGTTTGAATAATCACAGCTGCTGTGAATTCAAGAGTACAATGGGCATGTAGTGCCTAGAAGAGAGCATTTCACAACACTCCACTTGTTCCTCCAGCTCTTACATTCCTTCCACCCCCTCTTCTAAGACGCTCCCTGAACCTTGAAGGGGGTGCTATAGATGCTTCATTTAGGGCTGAATGTGCAACCGTTATTTATTCTCAGCACTCTGACCAGTTACTAGCCTTTTCAATAACCACCATGCCCTGCAAAAAGAAGTTTCTCTGCTGGTCAGAGCCTTTAGTTCATTTCTGCTCAGACCCATCCTCCACCTGCCTCTAACCAATGATCCTTGATTGCCTACAAAAACCTGGCCAACCTGAAGATCTTCTGTGACTCTCCATGTGCGGCTACCTGAATCCTCATTGTTCTCAAAAACGCCACTTTATTGTATCCTCCCTATCAGCTGTCAAGTCTACTCTGAGCATAGGAAATTCACACCCATAAATAAGTCAGGTGAAAGGCCAGTATATTTCAAAGAATATTTGCATTTAGACATAAATGAATTGAAATCATTATCTCAACATACTGGGGTTGTAGTCTTAGTAAAATTATTCTTTTCTCAGTTTCCTCTCTTAAAAAAATGGAATAACTGCATATGTCCATTGAAAGGAATATATTAGTTGCCTACAGAAACCATATATCACACAGCACATGTTCAAAAGGAGGTATCTAGGTATTAGAATCATCACTGCAGTGTCTCATAGAGAGTAAGTCTCGGAGCTGTTATTTAGCTTCCCCCTGCTTGGTGCAGACAGAACTTCATCAGATAGCCTCCTAGCAGCTGCCTTATTTGCCACACATACTGCCCATGCCCTACAGTCATCAAAACCCTTTCCAGGAGTTCTGAGTCCAAATAACTCAGTGTTCTTTTCCAACCATGTGGATTCATGCAGAGGCCTCTTGGTAACTATGCTCTGAAAATGAGGCAGAGTTCAGATTTCCACTGCATTTTATGAGCACAAATAACTCCAGCTTGGTCAATACCTTCATTGCCCTGTGGACCAAAGTGTACTGAAGGCTTGATAAGTCCCATCCTAAAATGGTCATTTTTTTAAAAGTCTAAACAACAGTGACAAGCCATGATTGGAGGACAACCACATAACTGTCCATCTTAGGTTGCTTATTTCTCCTGGGGCAAGTATATGAAATCTTGTGGGAATAACTCAAGAACATTGCTGAAGCATAAATGCAAACCTGATTTCAGCCGAAGTTCCTTTCCACTACTGTTTTCAATAACAAGTTGTACCAGAAACACTCCTTCTGTAGGAAGAGGTGAACATGAATTCAGGTTGAGGTGCTAAGACAAAACAATGCTTCTCAGTTGAACTAGAGCAGCAGGTAGTTTAACCTGACAGGGTAATGAAAGACAGGGCTTTGGAGGGAGTGCCAGTTAAAAACAATTGCTATCAGCTTGACATGACAGGAAATAAAATGTCTCCCTGGCCTTAAACCCACCCCCCGTGCCCCCCCCCCCCCAATCCTTTTTTTCTGAGGCAGATATTTTTGTTTCTGGGCATGGTTCTGATTTGGGATGTTCCCTGTCGTTTTCTTTCCTTTTTGGAAATGCAGATGTAGCCATTGTTTTAAAAGACTCCAAGTGGGTCACCCTGATTTATCCTTTTAGGATGCTTCCATTATAAAATGAGTCAGTTACTTCCTGGAATGGGACCAATGCAAAGAACAATCCTAAACCCTAATTCAGTGCAAACATTTCCCTGAATGCATGGCATTCATTGCTATTTGTTTAAACAAGGACATTCAGTTAGAGTCCAGGAAACAAGCTAGTAATCAGAATGTACAATGTCAAAGCATCTTCCAAAAAGGAACTGATAATATATAACTCATAAGAACTATATTTGAACTGCATTACACTGCATCATTTGACCTCTTCGAAGGTATATCAAGCGTATTTATAAAGCACACATATAGGAAACAATTTTTAAAGATTGTGCTTTGGGGTCTTATTCTGTGGCACAGTAGCCTGCATTGTCTCCGGAGGCCAGCTGAGCATACAAGTAGCCATGTATTGCTACTCTGCGCAGATGGGCAGTTTGCGCTGTGAAGTTCATTTCTTTTCCTTCGCTCTATCTCTAGATTGAACCTTGTTAACCAGCCATCTACACATTACTGTCAGGTGGGTGGAGGCAGCTTGATTTGGATGAAGAGACGTAGTGAGTTCAAACACCCACGAGGAGTATATTTCTCAGAAAGGAAAGTATTGTCTGTGAGCCTCACATTGTCATCCAGAAAACTAGGCAAATAAAGCAACCTTAATTTGTAAAATTTGGAATAACATCTATTTTGTACAACTGTTTGGGGGGTTAAATGATATAACTATGCTAACTGCTAGAGCATGGGGTGGACCACCAGATACAGTAAGGGTCCAGTCAGGGTTCAGTATCTTAAAAATTTCATTGTTGTTGACCTAATTTTCCTTCTTTCAATTTTCAGTGGTTTGAAATCATTACTGCCACTCTCTCCCCTTTTTCTTTTAGAATCCTCTCTGCTAGTTTCTTTTTCAGGCCTATTTATTTAGTGCTACAGAGATCTTACTATTTATGCATTTGGCCTGTTTAAACTCTCCTGTCCGTCTTCTCCCAGTACTTTTCATAAACTGTGCATTTCTTCCTTGTGGAAGCAATAACAAACTCGAGAACCCAGGTTTCTACCTCTGCACATGAGGCTTCATTGCATCCCACTTAGAGTGATTTAAACTCAACCAGTAAGGCATGTGCATCTCACCTTAAACTTCATTTTGTTGGTTCTCTGTGTTACAAAATGCTCCCTCTGTCTACCTTCCTCCCTCCCTCCTTCCCTCCTTCCATTCCTTGTTGATTTTCTTCTTCTTCTTCTGTTCTCTATCACAATCTCTATTTCCTTACCTTCTTTTCTCCTTCTGTACTTTTTAAAAAGAAATTTGTGTTTATGATTTATGTACTATTTCACAATGAGGAAAAACTAAAGCAATTTCTGTGAAATGAAAATTGAGACGAATGACAATAAATAGGAACATAACTTTAAACTGTCCTCATTTTAAGCAAAAAACAAAGCTCTTTTAGAAATGGATTGGATTCTAAAAGCTAATTTTTTTTTCTGTGAAATGTTGCTGAATCCTGTAATTAAGATAAACAATTCTAAAAAAATAATAAACTATAAACAATCCTTCTGTACACTTTGACTCTTTTAAGAATTATGTAAAATATGTGGAGGAAAGCTGCCATCTTGGTATGGGACTTTGGTTTCGGAGCTATGCAATTGTAGCAGGCCAAGAAAGGGAGAGCCGGTTAAAATGTATGTCACATCTGGTTTTCTTATTAAAATGCGCTGTTCACATCAGCACTCTTACAAGCCTATACAAGTCAATTATGTGTTTTGATTGCTTCTGTGTTCCTTTTATTAGTGTGTTGGACAATGCTTTGTTTTCTGTTTTTTTTTTTTTTCTGTCTTCATTTTAGTTAATCAATTTCTTATTTTATCTTTCCAAAGAATTCAACCTCTCAATATGGAAGACTTTCGTTTTGCCCCAAATGCAAAGGTCTGTCATGGTCTAAATTGTCAAATTCTATGCTTAGTTCTGTTTTCCCCATAAGTGAAAATTCCCATAACTAACTGGCCAGCTGATCACTATGCTAGTTCCAAGAAACTCATTTCTCTTCATGTATATTTTTAAAATCTTGCAGCTATAAAAGCATGGAACAAATATTCCAGGAGTTCTGTATTAGTTAGGAACACTGATTTTCATTTAAAAATACAAAATGAATCAAGGTGTGGATTTCAGAATTTGTCATCTTAATAAAACATCTTCTATAGTCATATTTCATATATATCCAATGATAAAAGTCCATTGAACTACAGAAGATTTTACATCCATAATGATATCTGGAAAAACAAGAGAGAAGAATATTTTACAGAATAATTGGCTTAAGAATATGGCAGGAACAGCACAAGTAGAAAATGCTCATATTAATTTACTATAATAATAATAAATTAATAATTTAACCTGACACGATCATCATCAACAAATACCAAAATTGGTAAGTTGTTGCTAGAGAATAGTATTCACCAGTTCCTATAGTATTATTTACTGATTACAAAGAAAGACATGGCCTCACCCAAGTGACCAGAGTTAACACCTCATCAATCATGAAATGACTGGCAGACTATACTTGTATAAGAAAATATAATTGGAAATATAGAGCATTATATCTCTGGAAAAATATTTAATCTAATCAGAAGAAAACAATTAAATGAGCTGTTTTTTTACTTGACATCTTTCTCAGATTCTTAAAAAATTTTCAAAGTCATAAAAGAAAAAAGACAATGAAGATCCACCAATTCATCATTTCTTAATGGATCCTGAATCAGAAATAAAGGCAGTTGAAGGAATTTAAAGATGGAATAAGTCTACCAAGTCATATTATTGTATCTATGTGAAATGTTTGTGGCACCATAACATGTATCCATAAGAACATCATGCTTTGTGTGATATCTTCTGAAGAATTTTTGAAGGAAACTCATAATGACAGTCAAATGATTCACACGCACACACACGCACGTGGCAGGTAAAAATTAGGAACATGCTTGTTGATGAGTCTAGGTCAAGGATATAGAGGTACTCCTGAGTTCTATTTCTCTAATTTTTCTGCAATTGGATTCAGCTAACATCTCCTATTTTTGACAGGGAAGGTGGTATAGGCACTCTCCAAGAAAAGAGTCTTGCTAAAACACCCACCCCTGGATCACTGCCCTAGCCCAAAGTGGCTTGAACTCCAAATGAAAGTCTTCACACAACCCATCCGACTGCTGCTAGGCACTTCCTGCTCATTCCTTTAGAAGAGCTCGGAGAAATCAGAGAAACAAAAAGGAGAATACATAGATAGGAGAACAGAACTTTCTGTAAGTTCTCCAGGGAACAGAATAGGGACAGACTTGTTACCCCCTCCAGTATATGTAACATAAAAAGTAAAAATACTCAGTTATACTTCAGCTTTCCTCTTCAGACTCTCCAGAGCCTTTACACATCGAAAGGCAAATTTAATCTGGTTCCAAGTTGTGTACAAGACTTCTGGGGAGAAGAGAATTGCGTAGCACCAGCAAAGAATTCAATAAGCCACTGATATCATCTGTGCGTGTCCTATTAAGCATGCTGAGAAAACAGAGTCAGAACAAATAACCTGGAGCTGACTTTTAGGGCAAGCAGGAAGGCTGTGGAATTGCTTAGAATGCTATAATGTGCATTAGAGACATAAGGCAGCAAGCGCCTTGGCCTGGAGTAGGTAAGTAAGCAGGGAGCCAGATAGGAAGGATGTTTCAAAGGCTTTGTTTAAAAAGGGTAGTAAACGGCTTGGGCTCCTGTTTGAACATTCAGTTTCCTGGTTCAACTCAAGCCGAAATTGAAAGCAAACTCAGCTGTGATTCTTGTTAGCAGAGGAAAAATAAAGAGGTAGAAAGACTAGGGGATCGAGAGATAGGGTTGAAATCTAGGGGGCTGCAGTGAAGCACGTGCTTCCACATTTTATAAACAGGCCACTTCATTTCAGTTTAATCTGTAGCTTTCTTCAAAATCTTCAAAGTCTCACCCTGAACACTCTGGCCTCTAAGCACAGTGACTGTGTATACCATGCTTGGTAAATCTTTTATATAGAGAGATAAGACTTTAAGAAATGTTTGTGATTTCGTGATGGAAGGAGGAAATGCGTAAAAGAATGTGTGAAATCTAGTTTAATAAAGGAGCATACCTTTGCTGTGCTTTTACTTCAGTAGAAGAGGTATGTTTTCCTCAGCAACTGTATGGGAATTTTCAAGAATATTTATAAAATGTCATTTTCTTCTGTGAGAAAAGAAATACATAAAACTTAAGCCTTTCCAACATTCACAAACTGAATTTCCTTTTTTACCCTACTCGGGGGTAATTTCTTTAAGCAGTGCATTTTTTTATACTGACTTGAAATTTTGCTGCCATTCATTCAGTGTGGTTCATGGTAAATATTAAATACACTATATAAAAATGTATTACATGCTCAGAAAATAATTTGTTTAAATATCATAAGGAATATAGTACAAATAACAAAATATAGCCATGGTAAAGTAATCCCAATATGGTTTTTTGCTTTATATTTTTAATATAAGTCTAACATTTTATCTTCCCTGTTTCTTTGCATAATCATTTCTGAATTCAAGCAGGTTTTAATTTTTTTAAAAAAGGATAGTTCCCCCACACAATATTTCTTAGAAAATTTGAATTGTCCTCTTAGTGCTCGTGTACTGACATTGGAATGGTATTTTTCCATTTCCTTTCATGGGACTTGTTTTTGAAAAATAAGTTTCAGGTATCCTAGAAGAATGTATGAGCAATGTCATTGTTATTTATAAAATGGTTTTGAATGGAGACATTTATGTAAGACACAGTGGTGGAGAAAACATTTTGGTCCCATCACACAGATTCTAGGTTTCTGCATTTCTTATGATGGGGAAGAATCCTGTTGCTTTTGCACAGTTTTCCACTTGATATTTCAGCAACACCTTCAACAGGGTGATCAACTTTCCAAGTGAGGCAGAGACAGATTGTTAACACTGAAATATCCTCTTGTCAGAACCACTTGTCACTCAGGGAGTGCGTTCTCCCTCCTGCTCCCCTGATTGATTTCCATAACAAACAGCTATTCCATTGTTCCACTGTTCTGCCTCAATATTGATTGGCAGGAAATTGAAATCATCTGAAGTTCCCTGAAATGAAGGAATCACATGGGAAGTGATGGGATGACGGTATGACGTGATTCTCAGCATATGTCATGAGTGGAAGAAACAGCCCAGGTGTTCTGAGCAACTTTTTCACCCAGAGAACAAATTTTGTACGTGAACGTGTTGGCCACAGGCCACACACTGAAGGATCCAGAGAGCTCAAGAGCCAATGGCAGATGCTTCTCGAAAATACAGGCCAAGTGCTTAGTGCTTTTTACTTACTGAATGCCACGTAGTATCACAGGAGAGTTCTGGGGTCTTGTCATCTTCACATTTAGATCAAAGGGTTACTGAATCAGCTGTTCTTTAATGAGCTTTCAGGTTCAGGTCCCATTTGTTATTACCTGCATATAAATGTATGGTAATAGTGATGCTAAGGTAATATTTAATATTTCAGTATTTGATCTATACTAGGAGCATGTCAAAGATTTTCATTTATTTGCAAGAGCAAATAGCTGGAGTAAAAAACAGCTAGAGAAACATACAATTTTGATTCTTAAATACTTTCTGCTAATTTATTTATATGTGCATTTCAACAATTCATCTCATCTTCAAATGACAGATCACCTGGTAGTGATATTATTTAATTAACTCAGTGTCTTTCTTTTCAACTCATAGGAATTCAACAGTGTTACAGAATACTTGCTGCCTTTATATCATCACATTCCAAAGAACTGGGAAATGTCGTGTTCTAAGTGAACTGAAATGAATTCTAATTTTATAGTTATTTAAATATGTTCATCTGTCAAGACAAAGATACAATATAAACCAATATGTCACAATAATATAGTGTCTCTCCTGCATTTGCTGTTCAGGAGTAACACTTTCTAAAAGGAAGGAACTACTTTCTTTTTTGAAATTGTTACAGTATCATTAGAATAAGTTATATGAATTAGTGTAATGTAGGTAGGCTATTTAACATAGCCAGCCCAAGACAGAAAACAAAGAAAGAGTATAGTTTGTGGTTATTTAACTACAGCTTTGATTGTAACATTTTCTCTGCATTACAAATGATTATTCAACTACACCACAGCAGAAATATTTTCAATATTTTCTTTCGTTACCTTTTCATGAGTTTGGGGGTGATCATTGCATAGGTGTGCCGTATTAGACTGTGCTAATGTCTCTTACACTGCCTGTGTTCCATGAAAAATTAATTGGTAGAGTGTTGCTGGGTACTCAACAGAAATAAATAGTCCTATCAATTAAGCCTAAGAGACAGAACTTAGACATAATTAATTTTTTAAATTTGGATGTCATGTTTGGTTGGTATCTTTGTTTCCTATAGAACCTCTCAATAGAGGTCGAGATAAACTTTATTAATCTCAGAAAAAGAGGTTAGGTCTTCAATTAATCCCCATATTGTCAAGTAGAAAGGGTATCTGGTTCAGAAGTTCTGAAATTTAATAGCAAGAGACAAAGGGCTCCTCCAAGTCAGTGGTACCATCCTCTGTAGTAGGGTTGGAGATCAAATTGTAGATAGGAATGGATGTCTCTTGCCTGTAGCTGAACACAGAAAAAAACATTTTCTTCTGATGAGATAGTATTATAGAGTCAAAAAAGCATTCTGCAGACATACCTTGAGGCCTATAATAATTTGGTCAGAGGGACATAAAGGACAGTTTTTGCTCCTTGCCCTCCTAGGTTGACTAGTTCCAGCAGACTATGAGAATCTCTCAAAATGTCCTGTAATTGTGGTGGGTCACCTGTCCTCTTGATCAAGGAGGCCGAGGAGACCCCACCAGATGGTCTTCAACCAGTGTCCAGTCTACAAAGAGGAGGGTCAACATAGAGGAATCATTTCCTCCATGCTTCCAAGCAAAGCCACCATGGTCGAGCAGGACCTTTGACTTATCTTCACATAGGTGGAACTGGTAAAAGAAGGGAGCCAGGGGCTCCTCCCAAGCCCGTTTTACCCCTGAGGAACAGATCCTCAAAGGACCTTAAGAGTAAAAATAAATTGGTTTATCTGGGCCAGCTGTATGGCCTTAAACACTCAAAAGGAGAGTATAACCAAAGATTAAAGGGGCCAATATAATTCCTTAAGAGTCCATATGCATAGCTAAAGGCTACATAACAAGCAACAATGCCAGATAGGAAATACCTTCTTTTGAGTTGTTGGCCAGGGTGGCCAAAGGGACTTCCAGATAGTAACCCAGCATAGAACTTCAAAAATGGACAGCAGACCCCAATGTTATCTAAAGGAATATTGACCAGTATCTGATTGCTACTAGATGAAGAACTGATCTTCCTAAAACAATAGACTCTAGATAAGCTGACTAGACTCAGTGGATGGGCTTGTACTGGGGAACAGCTGGGGGCACTGACAACACAGGGCAGTAACAAGGATGACAGAGTGTATGGGCTCCAATGGGGGGGCTATGGGAGGGTGCCAGTGTGGATGGGGGTATA
Source organism: Nannospalax galili (assembly GCF_000622305.1). Classification (NCBI taxonomy): domain Eukaryota; kingdom Metazoa; phylum Chordata; class Mammalia; order Rodentia; family Spalacidae; genus Nannospalax; species Nannospalax galili. The sequence continues at coordinate 850,396 of NW_008342276.1, read as the reverse complement.
AATATGATTAAGGTTGTTTGAGATGTTCTGTATGAAATATACAAATAAATCAATAAAAATAAAT